>NW_011501324.1:31920-46982 GCF_000495115.2 Populus euphratica | reverse complement strand
AAAAAAAGATAATTTTTATTAACTATTTATTTGATGACTAATTAATGAGTGGGTGACCAACTCTTGACTTGGTGACAATCCTTATCTTCTCTTATCTGCCCAAAACATCATTGATAAAATCAAAATTAGAACCACTTGAAAACCTAAAAGTTGTAGGAAATTATCTCAGCTTTTGTGTGCAAAAAATTCAAATCATTTTGATTTTTAGAACTCCAGATATAGGCCAAATACTGAACAGTGCTCGGGCTAGAGGATAGATTCGGACTTCTTTGTTGTTGCTCTAATTTGGACTTGAAAATTACCTTTTTAGATCTTGGGCTCCATATGAAAGTTGTAGGCCTATGTCTTACCTTTCCATCCATATAAAGTAGACCTAAATCTGAGATCTACAGCTTCAGATATGATCCAATTACCAAATAGTATTCCGGTTTGGACTATACCAGCATCTCTTTTTTAAGTTTGGCCATCTCTTTGTCCCTTCAATTTCAGTTCTTAAATTCATCAATCAATCTTTTCATTTATGTGATGGGCCTGCATTTAAAATGAATATTTACCATAAATTAAAGGTATCTTATATTATTAGATATATTATTATAAAACATGTTTTAGTTAAAGAGTTATTGATACTTCAAGTGCAAAATGATGATACAAAACCTTGATAAAAATGCACTTTTAAGTATTAATCATAATCTTCTATTAACTCTTGAGACGCATCCTAGTGGAGATGTAAATCATGCAATTCATGATTTATGACCACTATTTCATAATGAACATGCTCGACTTAGTCTTAGGGATTTGACTAAAAAAGACCTTATTTGTCAATTTTTAAGAACACTAGATGGGAAGCCTATCCCTAACCTATAGAGGGCATTTAAGTCATTCTTGGACATAAAACTAAGGGAAAATGTGAGCCACAATCACAACTACCCGTACATACACATGTTTTTTTAAAAATAAATAAATAAATAAAGAGTGAGTGAGTGAGACTTCAGCTGGCCTACATATAGGTGGTATGATTGCCCTTTTAATTTCTCATCTATAAAATCTTCTCTTCCTTCCTTTCATTTATACTCAACCCATATATTCAACAAATATAGAAGTGTATAGAAATGGCAAATTTATCAGGTCATCACATAAAAAATATTTGTGTTTTCGGTGGATCTAGTCTTGGGAAAGAAAGAGAGTTTTTAGAATCAGCAAATCATCTTGGTCAGGTGCTAGCTGAGAGAAAGATTCATTTAGTATATGGGGGAGACAGTCTAGGGTTAATAGGAGGTGTGTCAATAGTTGCATTTTTAGGAGGTAGTCAAGTTTTGGGGGTCATCCCCAAAGCTTTAGCACAAGGGGATATCATTGGAAAAACAATTGGAGAGGAACTTCATGTCTCTACAATGTCGGCTCGAATGAATGCAATGTTTAACCATACTGATACCTTCATTGCTTTACCAGGTGCTCTAGGCACATTGAAAGAGATCTTTCATATTTCCTCTTGGACCTAACTGCACATTCACCATAAACTCATAGGTCAGTTAAATGTTAATGGTTATTATAATAAATATTAATGTGATAATCTTATCCATGACTTTAAAAAAACCCGAAAAAAAACCGCTTTAGAAAACAAAGTCAACCTAAAATTAAAATTTAATTCGAACTCAAATATGTTTTTTTACAAACTTTAAAAGTAAAAAAACATATCTAATATGAATTCTCACAATCAAAATAAATAATTTAATATAAATATTATTTATTTTGGTAGTTTAAATCATTATTAATAACACGTTTCTTTTTATACCATTGAAATTCAGTGACTTATCTCTCTTCTCTCTAAATCAAAAATAACAAAATAACAAAAATAATTATTTGTAAAAAAATTAAATTAAAAAAATATTAAAAGACCAAAATCATAAAATTTACATGATTTTTTAAATTTAATAATCAAAGTTCATCTTTTGCAATTAAAAGTTAGTTGAACATGGTCAAGCTCTTACTTCTAACCCGTTCTCGGCTCCAGCTGGCTCCGAAGTTATTTAATAGATGGACAGATAGGCCGGTAGAGAAATGAATGTCCGCCAGTTATTCATGATTGAATGTTAAAGCATTAAAAGTAAGTTAAAACATGGTCACGCCCTTACTTCTTTAAAAAATTTAATTGCAAATCATAAAGTTTATGTATATATATAATTAAATAAACCCAAAACTATATGTACTAATAAATAAATAAATATTAATAATATCTAAAAATAAAACATGAAAATCAAAAAACAAGTACAAATTAAGATATTTAATCTAGTAAGACAAGATATTTTCTTGATCATGTTTGCTAATTTTATTTTGTTAAAATATTTTTTTATTTAATCAAACAAAAATAAAAATAGATAAACATGTTAAATTTATAAAAAAAAATGTTATGCAAGCTGCATATACTGCATGTGGTGATAAAAAAAAATCAAGGCTTAAGCTCTTTTGATCTAAAAATCTATTCTTAACTCAAAACACTTTTGAAACGGTGATAACATTATCTGTGACTTCAAAAACCCAAAAGAAAAACCGTTTCAAAAAACGAAATCAACCTTAAATCAAAATTTAACCCAAACTCAAATATGTTTTTTTCACAAACTTTAAAGGTAAAAAAAAATATCTAATATGAACTTCACTAATCAAAATAAATAATTTGACACAAATATCGTTCATTTTGATGGTCTAAATTAGTGTCAATGATATATTTTTCTCTATACCAGTGAAATTCAATGAAATTCAGTGACCTCTCTCTTCTCTCTAAATCAGGGATAAAAAAATAATAAAAATGAATTTTTATATCAAAGTTAAACTGGAAAAATATTGAGGGACCGAAATCATAAAATTTACTTGATTTTTTAAGTTTAAGGATCAAAGTTCATCTTTTACAAAACTTATGGTACACCATTTATTTTTGTCGTTGTTTTCATTTCAATCTCTTCTTTTTTATTTTCACCCTTTCATATTAATTCAAAATCGATTGCTCTTTAATTCAGACCAATTAAATCACTTAAAAACAAAATTTAAGAACCAAACTGATCGAAAAAAATATAAAATCTTGCACAATTCATCTAAATAATTCACGAGAAGATGCACAATTCATCTACAATAATTTATGAGAAGATAAACTGTAGAGCCATGCACATTAGAAATCCCATTTCCTTTTAGGTTACAGGTAAAGTAATGGTTGACTTAGAATATTAGGTCGTGGAAATTGATACTCCCAAACAACAAAGCTCTGATTATTGTTCTTGTATCGAACTTTTACCACATAGTTCCTTGAAATCTCTTTGGCATCCAGGTCTTGAGGACTTCTCCTTCCAAAAATTCAAGCAAAGAGGCTCCCGAGGGCTCTCAACCACCGTCTCGACAGGTCGGAATATTTTTTACTTCTTCGATAATTCAGATAATCATTTCGTAATGATCAGGGGAGCAAATGAAATGTTTTAATGATATGATAATTTGGAATTTTTCGACGCATTTTTGTACATAAAAAAATTAAAATGTAAAATGAAAAGTTTATATATACATATAATTAAATAAATTGACAACTACATGAGTTAATAAATAAATAATTAGTATTAACAATAAATAAAAATAAAAATAAAAAATTTAAATGTTTTAATAAATAAAACATTTACTTGGTTGTGTTTTTTAAATTTATTTATTAAAATTTATTTTTTTATTTAATCAAATAATATTAAAAAAGACACACATAATAAATTGATTAAATAAAATAAAAGTGAAAATAAAACATATTATGCAAGGTTACTTATATTAAAAATGTTATATGAGCATAAATAGTTTTTCTTTTTAAAAATAAATTTCTTGGATTAAAAAATATTAAAAAAATATAGAAGAATCATAATAATATTTTCAAAAATTAAATATATAGAACACCATAAAAACAATCTTTATCCAAAAAAAACTTAATTAAGCAAAATAAATCATAGATGAGAGATGTTATTCGAAACATGAATTTAAAAATTATTTTAAAAAAGATATTTTAAAAAAATACCAGTAAAAAATACAATATTAGAAAGAAAAATATCTGATTGTTGTGGCTTAACTCATTAAATCCATAACCCAGACCATGAACTCAACCAGGTTCAATATTGTTTTCTCTTAAATTTATATTCAACCTTTGAAAAAAAAACTTATAACCCGAATTATGAAAAAATAAACTCATGACCTGGATTATGAACTCAATTGAGATTAATATTATTTTTCTTAAATTTAAAAAACAAATTAAATTTATGAGCTGAAGCATGAACTTTAACTTAGTTTAATAATTTTTTTCCTTAAATTTAAATTCAACCTTAAAAAAATTCAAAAACTAAACACACACAACACAATAAAAAAATGATCTTTATCCAAAAATGTTCAATAAGCAAAAAAATCACATATAAGGTATATTCAATTAAATAAAAATTTAAAAAATATTTTAAACACAAATACAAAAAAAATATATTAAAACTTATCCAGTTATTATGTGTTAACTCATTAAACTCATGATTCAGACCATGAACTTAATCGGGTTCAATATTGTTTTCTCTTAAATTTATATTCAACCTTTAAATAAAAAAAAACTTATGACCATACCATAAATTTAACCGAGTTCAATATTATTCTTCTAATTTATATTCAACCTAAAAAAATTTAAACTCATGACCTAGACCATCAACTTAACCAGGTTCAATATAACTTGTTAAAAAGAAAATTAACAAATCTTAAAAGATATAGTTCAACTGGTTAAGTTTTGATTTTACTCTCTAAAAGTTATCAATTTAAGTCTTATAAATTTTAAAGACATTGAAGGTTTATATAATCATTAACTTTAATATTTCTAAAATTAGTTAAGATATATACAAATTTTGATAGATATTTATATTAAATAAAATTAAAAAAAAAATTAACATATTTGCGTATAGCCGCACAATTACTCTAGCTCTTGCGAGCAGCTGCGAGGCCTCCTAGGGCCAACCATGTTCCATAAATGAGGCACACTCCCTGATTTCCATATTTATTACGGCTATCAAACTCCTGAGATGGTTTCAGAGAAGAAATGAAATTAAAATTCATTACGGAAATGTACCATCCACTCTCAGGAGTTCGTAAGCTTTCAAAGAATGGTACGGCTTTTGTTATGAAAATATCGATTTCCTGCTTCCTATTACAACTTCTTGAAAAACATTTTATTTTTATGTTTCAGAAATAATTTTTATGAAATTAATAATTTATTTTTTGGTATTTTCAGATAATTTTTTATGTATTAATATCAAAAATAATTTTTTAAAAATAAAAAATATTATTTTAATATATTCACAAATAAAAAAAAAACACGTCGACGCTCTAAATTATTATTCAGTAGACGGAGAGAAAAGCCGGTGGAGAAATGAATGTAAGGCATTAAAAATAAATTAAACATGGTCAAGCCATGACTTCAAACCAGTTCTCAGAGCCAGCTAGTGGAGAAATGAATGTAAACCATTAAAAATAAGTTAAACATGGTCAAGCCATGACTTCAAACCAGTTCTCAGCTCCAGCTGGCTCCTAAGTTATTTAATAGATGGACAGATAGGCCGGTAGAGAAATGAATGCCTGCTAGTTATTCATGATTGAATGTAAAAGCATTAAAAGTAAGTTCAACATGGTCAAGCCATGACTTCAAACCAGTTCTCAGCTCCAGCTGGCTCCTAAGTTATTTAATAGATGGACAGATAGGCCGGTAGAGAAATGAATGCCTGCCAGTTATTCGTGATTGAATGTGAAGGCAATAAAAGTACGTTAAACATATGGTCAAGCCCTTACTTCTTTAAAAAATTTAAGTGCAAATCATAAAGTGTTGTATATATATAATTAAAGAAACCCAAAACTACATGTCCTAATAAATAAATAAATTATTATGAATAATATTTAAAAATAAAATTTAAAAAGTTAAAATAAAAATATAAATTAAGATATTTAATTTTGTAAAACAAGATATTTTCCTGATTATATTTGCTAATTTTTATTTATTTAAATATTTTTTATTCAATTAAACAGTAATAAAATTAAATAAACATATTAAATTGATAAAAAAAATATTATGCAGGCCAGATATACTATGGTTATCAAAAAATCAGTGTCTAAGCTCTTTTGACCTAAAAATATATTTTTAATTTATTTTTAACCCAAAACACTTTTGTAAATATGATAGTCTTATCCATGATTCAAAAACCTAAAATTAAAATTTAACCCGAACTCAAATATATTTTTTTCACAAACTTAAAAAGTAAAAAACATGTCTAATATGAATTCTCATCATTAAAATGAATAATTTAACATAAATATTGTTTATTTTAATTGTTGTTAATAATATGTTTCTTTTAATATCATTGAAATTCAGCTATCTTTATCTCTTTTTTTTAAATTGAAAATAAAAAATAAAAAATTAAATTTTTGTAATAAAATTAAATTGAAAAAGCATTTAGAGACCAAAATCATAAAATTTACATGATTTTTTAAATTTAAGAATCAAAGTTATCTTTTGCAATTAAAAGTAACTTAAACATGGTCAAGCTCTTACTTCTAACCCGTTTCCGGCTCCAGCTGGCTCCTAAGTTATTTAATAGATGGACAGATAGGCCGGTAGAGAAATCATTGTCCGCTAGTTATTCATGATTGAAATGTAAAGCATTAAAAGTAAGTTAAACATGGTCAAGCCATGACTTCAAACCAGTTCTCAGCTCCAGCTGGCTCCTAAGTTATTTAATAGATGGACAGATAGGCCGGTAGAGAAATGAATGACTGCTAGTTATTCATGATTGAATGTAAAGGCAATAAAAGTACGTTAAACATATGGTCAAGCCCTTACTTCTTTAAAAAATTTAAGTGCAAATCATAAAGTGTTGTATATATATAATTAAAGAAACCCAAAACTACATGTACTAATAAATAAATAAATTATTATTAATAATATTTAAAAATAAAATTTAAAAAGTTAAAATAAAAATATAAATTAAGATATTTAATTTTGTAAAACAAGATATTTTCCTGATTATATTTGCTAATTTTTATTTATTTAAATATTTTTTATTCAATTAAACAGTAATAAAATTAAATAAACATATTAAATTGATAAAAAAAATATTATGCAGGCCAGATATACTATGGTTATCAAAAAATCAGTGTCTAAGCTCTTTTGACCTAAAAATATATTTTTAATTTATTTTTAACCCAAAACACTTTTGTAAATATGATAATCTTATCCATGATTCAAAAACCTAAAATTAAAATTTAACCCGAACTCAAATATATTTTTTTCACAAACTTAAAAAGTAAAAAACATGTCTAATATGAATTCTCATCATTAAAATGAATAATTTAACATAAATATTGTTTATTTTAATTGTTGTTAATAATATGTTTCTTTTAATATCATTGAAATTCAGCTATCTTTATCTCTTTTTTTTAAATTGAAAATAAAAAATAAAAAATTAAATTTTTGTAATAAAATTAAATTGAAAAAGCATTTAGAGACCAAAATCATAAAATTTACATGATTTTTTAAATTTAAGAATCAAAGTTATCTTTTGCAATTAAAAGTAACTTAAACATGGTCAAGCTCTTACTTCTAACCCGTTTCCGGCTCCAGCTGGCTCCTAAGTTATTTAATAGATGGACAGATAGGCCGGTAGAGAAATCATTGTCCGCTAGTTATTCATGATTGAATGTGAAAGCATTAAAAGTAAGTTAAACATGGTCGAGCCCTTACTTCTTTAAAAAAAAAATTAATTGCAAATCATAAAGCTTATGTATATATATATATAATTAAATAAACCCAAAACAATATATACTAATAAATAAATAAATAATTATTAATGATATCTAAAAATAAAACTTAAAAATTAAAAAATAAATATAAATTAAGATATTTAATCTAGTAAGATAATATATTTTCCTGATCATGTTTGCTAATTTGTTATATTAAAATATTTTTTTATTTAATCAAATTATAATAGAAATAGATAAACATATTAAATTTATAAAAAATATTATGCAAGTTGCATATATTGTGGTGATAAAAACGGCTTAAGTTTTTTTGACCTAAAAATCTATTTTTAACTCAAAATATTTTTGGAACGGTGATAACATTATTCGTGACTTCAAAAAACCCAAAAAAACTATTTCAAAAAACAAAATCAACCGAAAATCTAAATTTAACCTGAACTCAAATATATTTTTCTCTATATCAGTGAAATTCAATGAAATCTCTCTCTTCTCTCTAAATTAGGGATAGAAAACTAACAAAAATGAATTTTTATACCAAAATTAAATTGGAAAAACTTGAGGATCGAAATCATAAAATTTACATGATTTTTAAAGTTTAAGGATCAAGGTTAGAGGTTCCACTAATGGTATATCAAACAAGTATAGTATAAACTCTTATTATTGAATTGGAAACCACACACAAAGGAGGTTCCAATCAGATTATATATTGTTAACATGATTACATTAGTCATCTTATTCAATTAATGCTAATACTTGTAAATCTCGTCAAGCATTCATGATTATAACTTATGTTAACAATAAATCAAGTTCCTTTCATAGCTCAGGTGTCGGTTATACCATACATTATGGGCTATGAAAGTGCCAAGCATTTGTTGTACCAAGTGTTATATAACATAAATCAAGATTAGTCATTTAACAAGCAAAGTATTAAAGAGTGAACAAGATAACAAATATAAAACATGTTAGTATCAAACATTAAAGTCCATATTAAGTTTACATTATACTTATTCTTACACCATTAGTGTAACCTTTTCACCTTGACATAATTAACTTAGCTAGACATAATGAAAGAAAGCAAAATAGATAAACAAAATAAGAACATAAAAGTTAACTAAGTAAAGGAAAGGAAATGAAAGGCATAAACTTAATATTAATGAAAACAAAGCATAAAAAATACAAAGAGAGAAAGGAAGAGCATGATCTTGATCTGGAAATCAAGATGCCTAAATGCATGGCAAATGCCTCCTTTTATAGGCCAAAAATGGGAACTATTGATTTGATGACTAATTGATAAGTGGGTGACCAACTTTTGACTTGGTGACAATCCTTATCTTCTCTTGTCTGCCCAAAACGTCATTGATAACGTCAAAATTGGAGCCAGTTGCAAACATGAAAGTTGTGGGCAATTGTCTCAGCTTTCTTGTGTAAAAAATTCAGCTCATTTGGACTTCTAGAACTCCAGATATGGCCAAAATACCGAACAGTGCTCGGGCTGGAAGACAGATTCGGGCTTCTTTGTTGTTGCTACAATTTGGACTTGATAATGGCCTTTTTAGATCTTGGGCTCCATATGAAAGTTGTAGGCCTATGTCTTACCTTTCCATCCATATAAATTGGACCTAAATCTGAGATCTGTAGCTCCAGATATGACCCAATTACCGAACAGTGTTCCGGTTTGGATTGCACCGACATCTCTTTTCTAAGTTTGGCCATCTCTTTATCCTTGCAATTTAAGTTCTTCAAGTCATCAATAAATCCTTTCATTTATGTGATCGACCTGCATTTAAACTGAATATTTACCACAAATTAAAGGTATCTTAGGTTATTAGATATATTATTATAAAACATGCTTTGGTTAAGGAGTTATTGGTACTTCAAGTGCAAAATGATGATATAAAACCATGATAAAAATGCACTTTTAAGTACTAATCACAAAGTTCACCTTTTGCAAAACTTATGGTACACCACTTATTTTTAATCTTATCCATGACTCCAAAAAACCCAAAAAAACGGCTTCAGAAAACAAAATCCACCTGAAATCAAAATATTACGCAGGCTGCATATATTATGGTGATCAAAAAATCGGGGTTTGAGCTCTTTGGACCTCAAAATCTATTTTTAACCCAAAACATTTTTGGAACTGTGATAATCTTATCCATGACTCTAGAAAATCCAAAAAAAAAACCTCATCAGAAAATAAAATCAACCTCAAATCAAAATATTACGCAGGCTGCATATATTGTGGTAATCGAAAAATTGAGGTTTAAGCTCTTTTGACCTAAAATTCTTTTTTAACCAAAAACACTTTTGGAACTGTGATAAACTTATCTATGACTTAAAAAAACCCAAAAAACCACTTCAGAAAACAAAATCAACCTCAAATCAAAATTTAACCCGAACTCAAATATATTTTTTTTACATACTTTAGATGTAAAAAGAAAACACCTAACATAAACAATTTGACACAAATATCGTCCATTTTGATGGTTTAAATCAGTGTCAATCACGTGTTTGTCTCTTTATTGTTGAAATCCGGCAGCCTATCCCTCTCCTCTTTCAACTAGGGACTACAAAATAATAAAAATTAACTTTCATATCATAATTGAATTTGAAAAATATTGAGGTACCAAAATTGTATAATTTACAAAATTTCTAAAGTTTGACGATCAATGTGTACTTGTTTCAAAACTTATGACTTGCCATCCATGTTTGGTGTCTTTATCGTTATGGTCTTTCTTCTTTCAACCGCATCCCTTTTTAAGAAATCAAAATCAGTTGGTATACAATTAAGACGAAATGGTTGGCAAAAAGAAGAAGCTTGAGGACCAAATTAAAAAAATAAAAATTTTGCACAGTCCATCCACAGCAATACGTGAGATGATGAACTGTGCACGCCAGCACATTGAAAATCCCATGTCTTTTAGATTATAGGTAACTAGGTTTGCTGATATTACGATGCTGCATCTGTAATTTGAACTCCAGAACAGAGCATCCTGTTACGAAAAGCAATATTATACAAAAACCTTTATAATTCTATGAGAAAAATCTGATATAGGACTCGCATTATTCTATTTTGTATCTACAACAATGAATTGAATAATTTACTGTTGAGTTTAGATTCATTTGGAAGGCAATGGAACATGCCTCTGGTATTCTGTCATAGCCCACATTGGAAAGACATTGCTGTAGCTGCGTAATGTAGCATGAAAACACCAGTGATTTCCTTTCATGAATAAGATCATAGGCTAAGGGTTTTGATTCAAGTGATTTCCATCGCTTTAGCATGACAAATTCACATGTAGTGGTTCGTGGAATTTTCATCGCTTTAAAGTTGAACGCTGCACATAATTCTCAAACACACTTCAAATTAGTGTTGCACAAGTGCTTTTCGCTCCAGGTGGCTCCTAAGTTATTCAATAGAGGACAGATAGGCCGGTGGAGAAATGAATGTCTGATTCATGATTGAATGTAACCGCATTAAAAGCAAGTTAAACATGGTCAAGCCCTTACTTCTTTAAAAAATTTAAGTGCAAATCCTCAAGGCAGACATGGTATTTCCCTGGTCATGTTCGCTGATTTGTGTTTATTAAAATATTTCTTTACTCAATCAAATCATAATAAAAATAAATAAACATATTAAATTAATAAAAAAAATATTACACAGGCTGCAATATTGTGGTGATAAAAAAATCAGGGTTGAAGTTTTTTTTTTAATCTAAAAATCAATTTTAACTCAAAATACTTTTGGAATTGTGATAGTCTTATCCATCACTTCAAAAAAACCCAAAAAACCCGCTTTAAAAAAAAAATCAACTTGAAATCAAAATATTCTGCGGGCTATGCATATACTGTAGTTATACAAAAATCGGGATTTGAGCACTTTGAACCTAAAATTCTTTTTTAACTAAAAATATTTTTGAAACTATGATAAGCTTATTTATGACTTCAAAAAAACCCAAAAAAAATCACTTCAAAAAATGAAATCAACCTCAAATCAAAATTTAACCCGAACTCAAATATGGTTTTACCTCAAATCAAAATTTAACCCGAACTCAAATATGGTTTTACCTCAAATCAAAATTTAACCCGAACTCAAATATGATTTTTTCACAAACTATAGAGGTAAAAAGAAAAAAAAAACCACCTAATATAAACTCCTCTCATCAAAATGAATAATTTGACACAAATATCGTCCATTTCAGTAGGCTAAATCAGTGTCAATCATGCGTTTCTCTCTCTATCACTAAAATTCAGTGACCTCTCTCCCTTCTTTCTATACCAAGGATAAAAAAATAACAAAAATAAATTTTTGTATAAAAATTAAATTGAAAAAACATTGAGGGACCAAAATCATAAAATTTGCATGATTTTTTAAGTTTAAAGATCAAAGTACATCTTTTGCGAAATTTATAGCACACTACTTATTTTTGTCGTGGTTTTCATTTCAATATGTCCTCTATTAATTTTACCCTTTCATAATAATTCAAATTCAATTACTTTTTAATTTAGACAAATTAAATCGTCTAAAATAAAATTTGAGAATCAAACTAAAAAAATATAAAATTTTGCACAATCCATCTGCAATAATTTATTAGAAGATGAACTGTGGAGCTATGCACATTAGAAATCCCATTCCTTTCAGGTTATAGGTAAAGTAATGGTTGACTTAGAATATTAGATCGTGGAAATTGATATTCCCAAACAACAAAGCTCTCATTATTGTTCTTGTATTGAACTTTTTATTTTTACGTTTCAAACATGATTTTTATAAAATTTAATTTTTTTATTTTATTCTTTACTTCAAATTAATAATTTATTTTTTACTATTTTTAAATCATTTTTATGTATTAATATCAAAAATAATTTTTAAAAAATAAAAAAATATTATTTTAATATATCCATGAGTAAAAAACCAACCATATCGACACCCTAAATTATTATTCAGTAGATGGAGAGAAAAGCCGGTGGAGAAATGAATGTAAAGCATTAAAAGTAAGTTAAACATGGTCAAGCCATGACTTCAAACCAGTTCTCAGCTCCAGCTGGCTCCTAAGTTATTTAATAGATGGACAGATAGGCCGGTAGAGAAATGAATGCCTGCTAGTTATTCATGATTGAATGTAAAGGCAATAAAAGTACGTTAAACATATGGTCAAGCCCTTACTTCTTTAAAAAATTTAAGTGCAAATCATAAAGTGTTGTATATATATAATTAAAGAAACCCAAAACTACATGTACTAATAAATAAATAAATTATTATTAATAATATCTAAAAATTATACAAAATCTATTAAAAAATTCGTTTATATTGAAAAAACAATTCAAGGTGTGTTGTGGTCTGCACAAGTGTTGACAACCAACAAGATAATTTATATAAATATAAATCAAACAAATATTGATGACCGTATTTTAACACGATTAAAACCTGGTCGACCTTTTCTTTAAGATTATTCGCTAGACAGAGCCGACAGGGGCATGTGGAATTTCCATCGCTTTAGCATGACAAATTGACATGTAGTGGTTCGTGGAATTTTCAATCGCTTTGAAGTTCACTGTTGCACATCATTCTAAAACACACTTCTATGGATGCATGAAAATATAGTAGTAATTAATTTTTAAAATATTTTTTATTTTAATATATTAAAATATTTTTTTTATTTTTTAAAAATTATTTTTAATATCAATAAATTAAAATGATCTAAAAATATCAAAAAAAAAAATTAATTTAAAGCAATACACATTTACTTAAAGAATTATCATAACACAATTCATAATTTTAGGTTATTTCTTAGCTTTTTAGGATCACGTATTGCCACCATTTCAAGACTCCCTACATTTTAAGGTATTTATATGAAAGTCTTATAAATTTTTATAACTCATAAGATGTCTTTTTTTTTTTTGTGTGGTACTTTATTAAGTATATAATTAGTAATCAGAGTTGCCTCCCCCACAAATTTTGAGATGCTCTCAAACTTATCAATATGGCATTCATCATTTTTTTTAAAGTTTAGTTCTTACATTCCACAATGTCATTTTATCAATATGAACAAGAAGCAATAGATTCATATATAATACCATTTCAGGAATACAATTAAAAAAAAGTGTTTTGTATACTCCATGTCTATCACTTCTTATTACTTTTATTGGTTTATTTAGTTGATTTTTAATTTTATTTTTGTAATTTTTAAACATTTTAATAACCTTATCTTTACTTCAAAGCAAATAGGCATAACAATATTTTATGCAATCAACTATAAAAGTAATATAATATTTTTTTCTCACCTTCAATTTTCATAAACTTTAAATCACTAATATCTAAGTGAAATAAATCTAGAAGTTCACTACTTCTTTTAATTATTTGAAAAGAAGGTTTCGTGAATTTTTTTTTCATACAAACCTTACACTTATTGTTGTAACCCAATTTTGGATTCACTAAGATTTTCTCGAATGTTATTTTATTTGATTATTCATAACAAAGAAACAAAAAAAGTAATAATAAAAAAAAAAGAAGTTTAAAATATATTTTCTCAAGTCAACCGCATCTTTCGATCAAAATTGAGTCCCCCGGGTCAATACGGGTTAAACCATGTCCATCGAGATGAAAAATGAGTTTCAAGTAGTTTCGGGTCAAAATCATCATTTTCGGTCAAAACCGAGTCTACCGGGTCAATACGGGTCCCACCATGTCGACCGGGATGAAAAATGAGTTTCGGGTAGTTTCGTCATTTTTGTTCAAAACCGACCCCACCGGGTCAATATGGGTCCCACCATGTCAACAGAGATAAAAAATGAGTTTCAGGCTATGTTTTGTCAAAAAACCCGATCCACCGAGTTGATACCCATATAAAGATTTTTTCGGTAATTAAAATTGATTTTTAGCTGTTGAAAAGCTTTTTCTAATACTGATTTGAGTTTTTAATTTTACCCCTATAAATAAATATTATTATTATATATAATAAAACAAAAAAATAATACAATTTTGTCACAGTAGGCAGAGGATTTTTGCTGATAGTAGGCGGTGCAGCTGTACATTGAAAAGTTTTGCACAATTTGTGATTCCTTGTCCCCTGTCATTGGTTATAAATAGCCAATGAAACTAAGCCAGAAGAGGAGAAGAAAAAAAGAAGAGAAGAGAAATTCAAATCTGAGAGCTACTATTTGTGTTACTATTTGATACTGTTTATTTTATATTCTACTTTTTCTTCACGTGAGTAAGATATTGATTTAAAAAAAAAACAATTTGAAAAATACCAAAAATATCCTAACCATTAGAT
>NW_011501324.1:23536-31825 GCF_000495115.2 Populus euphratica | reverse complement strand
ATCCTGTTGCGCCACGTCATCAGGTGTACCAAACACTCGGTACACCACGCCACACCGGAATAAAGCCCAGCCCATCCAGACCGTCTGATCAACTTGTAGATCAAGCCAATCACAGCCATACGATTAGCTCATCCGCGATCCAACGGTTCACAGCGTTCAGACGCACCGGTGCACCATACTCGCGTTCACACCGTAGCAAATCTCAGAGTCTCTTTCTCCTCTCACCGGTGATTCTCTCTCTCTCATCGGATCTTCCATTTTCGGCCGTTTTAAGCTGAAAAAACACCACAAAAAGGTGCATTGTCCCCTCTGAAGCAAAACTCCTGCAGTTTTACGTGTTTTCACCGCCAAATTTGGTCGGAAAAAGGCCGCGACAGTCATCGGCCAGCCGGAGCTTCAAATCGACGATTCTCCCTCATCAGCCATCACCGGAAGACGAGACCACCGCCATCAAAATCCTCGCCCTCAGATCTACAAAATTTTTGCAAATAAGCTCAAAATATAATAGCATTTGAATCAAATAAAAAACACACAAGTAAGGGTAACCTTTCTCTGAAAGGATGTTTTAAGGGTGTTGTTTACCTTCCCTTAATCATAACTAACCCAGTACCTGCATCTCTGGGACTCCAATAAAAATCTTTATTCCCCCCAATCAAGAAAAGAACTTATTCTTTTTGTTAAACAAAAAAAAAAAGAGTGGAGCCGTCGCCCGACGTCGTGTAGCGACACTTATGATTTTTTTTCAAAAATCATACTTGGTTATAATTTAAGGTTAATTAACCTTTGTATAGAATTATAATTTTTATGTCCTAATTTGTCATGTACTCATATATCACAAAACTCAGACAAGTAAGAAGAAGAGATATCATAGTCGTCGTCATCATATTATTATTATTATTATTATTATTATTATTATTATTATTATTATCCTTGGTTATAATGGTTATTCTATTTATTTTAAAGAGGCCATCATTAAGAAACCTCATTTGTACAAACATACTATTTTTAGAGAGTATAAACTTGTCACTATCAAAGATTGTTTTAAAATTATTTTTTCTCTAAAATGAGCTAAATACTAAGTCATTTTTAATGCCATCAATGTGAAATATATTGTTAAGGGTGAGAAGCTTTTTGAAAGTCATCTTTAGTATGAACTTTTCTAAACCTAGTGCCTTAGATGTTGATGATTTTTTCATGAATAAGTATTTTCCATTCATTTCTTTGTAAGTGAAAAATATTATTTTCTTTACATATATATGTTTTGTGGCACTAGTGTAAACCCATCACTAATTAGGATTGTTAACCTAGTTAACTTTAGAAACAAAAAATAAAAAAAATTCATTTTTGAAACTTCAATAGTGAGTTGATCAACTTTGGTAATATTGGCTTGAGTGTTCTTTTCTTTTTTAGGATTTTCTTGTTGAGCTCTATTTCTACAATTACCGGCCAAATATCTAGTCTTATTATAAATAAAGCTCGTAGTCATTCTTGTTTTTAGGATTCCCTTCTTAAGTCCTATTACAACAATCCTTGACTAAGTGTTTAGTCTTGATGCAGGTAAAGCATTTTCCATTAAGCTTCTTAGCAATTTCTTTCCCTTTCATAACAAGCTTTTTATTTAGATTTTTATTGTGAAACTTTGCCACTCATTCTATAATTTTTTCTTAGGAGGCCATACCAGAAGAATTGGCTCATCTCTCAAACAACTTATTATCCTTTCTTATTCTTAAATTCAAAATAAGGTCTTTAACTCTCATTTTCTTGCGTTGTTTTTGAAATCTTTTGAAGATGATGGGAACTTTCAATAATTACAGTCATTTGAAAAGATTTACTCATCAACATGAATATCATACAAAATAAGCTGAAACTTTTGAACTTGGCTTATAAATATCTTTGTGTCTCCCATCTTGAAATCAAAAAATTTCCCTAGTATAAACTTTTCCATGCCATCATCTTTAGCCTTGTGCTTCTTGTCTAAAGCTTTCCATTGTTCTATTGCACTCTTCATTGAACTTTGTCGATAACTTAGGACCTCTCGATATAGGGGAGACTCTAATGAAATTTTGATAAAAATTTTGGTGGAACCTGTATAAAAATAGTTACTAAAAATTTTCAATGTATCTCCAAAAAAAGATGTAGAAAATCAGGGTTGTTGCAATATTAATTATCAGAATAATGCAAATTATGATTGAACCATGTTAGAAAGCATTAATTATGATTAAGTGTCTAATTTTTAATAGAAAAAACAAAATTCCTCTCCCCCTTTTATTAGAGGCTTTAGATAAAGAGGAAGATTTGAGAGATTTAAAGTTTTACAGTAATTGTTTGAAAAATGTAGGTTTATAAGTGTTAATAGATGAAATCAACAAGAATTTTTCAATGAGAGAAGAAAAATCCTCACTTTCTTCTTTTAGGTGAATTTCGGTTAAGAAGAAGAAGAAACTAGGACAATTGAGTTTTGATAAAATCATTGAAAAATCATGCCAAATTGTAGATAATTGATGCTGATAGTTTAATTGAATAATGATTTTTGTAAAAGAAAAACTAATTAAAAGGGGGTTCTCATCCTCCTCGAATTAAAAGTTTAATCAAACTTAACTAAAGGTGTTAAATTTAATCAAGAAATATGTAATTAGTATTAGAATTGAACTCGTTCAAATGAATAAACAAGGACATACTAAATTGTGTTGGTACAGAGAAAGTTGCAAGACCTAATCAGTAATAAGAAACCTTTTTGCGTGCATAGACACTAGGTAGCTGTTCTACATCTTGAGATAATATAATAGCTTATTTTAAATGATTATTGAAGGAATTTTTGTAAATTGTAAATTTATTATAAAGTTATGAAATAAAAAAAAAAGAGGTAGTTTAATGCCTTGTTGAATGGGCAAGTTGAGAAAATTATTTATTGGTTAATGAAAATAATATCATGTTGAATGGTAATGCCTTGTTGAATGAGCGAGTTGAAAAAATTATTTCCTAGTTATCAAAAAGAATGCCATGTTAAATGCATAAGTTGAGAAGATTATTTCTTGGTTAATAGAAATAATGTCATGTTAAATGAACAAGTTGAAAAGATTATTTCTTGGTTAAAGGGAATAATATCCTGACAAATTGGCAAGTTAAGAGAATTAACTTCTTGGTTAATGAGATAAATACTTGGTATAATAGATAAATTATAGAATTTAATAAATTTAAATTGAAGTTAAATATGTGGGATTGTTAGAGGCACTTTTGGTATTTCATAAATTTATTTCTATCCAGAAATTGTATTAAAAATTTATGAATTCATTAAATTACTAGCGATAGGATATTTCAATTAATAATTAGGGAATTACCTTAATGCACATTAAAAGTTAGTCCTTAATCAATTATTTATCAAAATATGCAATTTTGAGCATGTTTGATGTGATTATATTTTTAGATACATCGCACTCTTGAACTGAAAAGTAGATGCATGGGTAGATAATTTTGTTAAGTAATTGATGTAATTTGAAGAATTAATATTTTGTTGTAATACACTTTTATATTTAAGAATTGTAATATTTAACTTAATTACTTATGTATGATATAATTTATGAATTGCTATTATTAAGTTGAATTACAATTGATTGTATATATATTTTGAGCACAATTACCTCTGAAAAATAAATTGATGCATGTTATGAATTAATTAAGTTTAAGTAATTGTTCTATAGAATATGGAAATGAGAAGTTGATATTTTGGTTGAGTTTTAAATATCCAGATGATAGGATGAAAATTATGATTAATTTTTATTGGTCGAGAAATATTGAGTTAATAACTTGGTATTAAAAAAATACAAAGAAGATTTTGCCAAAATTTTAGCAAAATATATATATAAAAAGATTTGGTAATTATGAATATATGTAATATAATCTGAGATTGTATTTGGCGTTGTTACAAGATATTTTTTTCTCTTACAAAAAATGATACATGAAAGCTTTTTCGATGCATTTTTGTATATTAAACAATTAGAGTGTAGAATGAAAAGTTCATATACACATATAATTAAATCAATCCAGAACTATGTGAGTTAATAAATGGAAAAAAGTATTAACAATAACTAAAAATAAAAATGAAAAATTTGAATGTCTTGATAAATGAAACATTTACTTGGTTGTGTTTTCTAAATTTGTTTATTAAAATTAATTCTTTTATTCAATCAAATGATATTAAAAATAGACGCACATATTAAATTAATTAAAAAAAAGTGAAAAGAAAACATATTATGCAAGGTTACAAATATTAAAAATGTTATCTGAGCATAAATAGTTTTTCTTTTTAAAAATAAATTCCTTTGATTAAAAAAAATAAAAAATATATAGAAGAATAAGAATAATGTTTTTAAAAATTAAATATATATAACACCATAAAAAAAATCTCTATCCAAAAAAACATTAATTAAGCAAAATAAATCATAGATGAGAGATGTTATTCAAAACATGAATTTAAAAATTATTTTTTAAAAAATACCAGTAAAAAATACAATATCAGAAAAAAAAATATTCGATTGTTATGGCTTAACTCGTTAAATCCGTAACCCAGACCATGAACTCTGTTGTAACCCAATTTTGGATTCACAAAAATTTTTTCGAATATTATTTTATTTTATTATTCATAAAAAATCCAAAAAAATTAAGAAAAAAAGTTTAAAATTTAAAAATATATTTTTCTTGGGTAACCACATCTTTCCATAAAAACCAATTCCACCGGGTCAATACAAGTCAAACCATGTCGACTAGGCTAAAAAATGAAAGTTGGGCTGTTTTAGGTCAAAACCGTCATTTTCGATCAAAACTGAGTCCACCAAATCAATATAGGTCAAACCATATCGACCAGGCTAAAAAATGAGTTTCGGGTCAAAACCGTCATTTTTTATCAAAGCCGAGTCCACCGAGTCAATATGGGTGAAACCATGTCGACTGGGATGAAAAATGAGTTTTCAGGCCGTTTCGGGTCAAACCATCATTTTTTATTAAAACCAAGTACACCGGGTCAATATGGTTCCCACCATATTGACTGGGATAAAAATGAGTTTCAAGGCGTTTTAGGTCAAAACCATCATTTTCAATCAAAACCGAGTCCACCGGGTCAATATGGGTCCAACCATGTTGATCGGGATAAAAGATAAGTTTCAGGCCATTTTTGGTCAAAATTGTTATTTTTTGTTAAAAACCCAGTCCACCGAGTTGATACCCATATAAAGTTTTTTTTAGCATTCCAACATAATTTTGGGTAATTAAAATTGATTATTAGCAGTTGAAATGAACTTTTTTTTAATACTAATTTGAGTTTTTAGTTTTACCCCTATAAATATTTATTATTATATATAATAAAACAAAATCAATAATACAAAATTTTTGTCGTTGTAGTCGGAGTAATTTTGCCGATGGTAGGCGAGGCAGTTGTAACATTGAAATTCTTGCTTAAAGCAAATTGTGCCACCGTTATTGAGATTTTATGTACCCTTTTCATTGGCTATAAATAGCCAATCAAAATCAACCAGACAAGAAAGAAAGAAAAGGATAGGAAAAGAAAGAAAAGATATATTTTTGTTTACTATTCACACTACTATTCAAGGCTTTTTTTTCCTTTTTCTTTGTGCAAGTAAGATAATGATTTAAAAAAAATAATTTGAAAAATATTAAAAATATCCTAATCGTTAGATCTAATAGTGTTTAGCTCTGGGTCTTTGATTTAATAGGATACAATAGGGCTTACCACACTAGATTAAAACCCAAATTCATCTTAGCCCTTAAAACAATCTGCCCTTCGATCCTGTTGTGCCATGTCATTCGATGTACCAATCACTCGATACACCGCGAGACATCAGATCACAGCTCAGCACATCCAGACCGTCCGATTAACTTGCAGATCAATCCAATCACAGTCGAAGGATCAGTTCATTCGTGATCCAATGGTTCACAACCTTTGGCTGCACCGATGTACCATGCTCGCGTTCACATCGTAGCAACATCTCAGACACTCTCTCTCCTCTCACCGGCAATCCTCTCTTTCTCATCCGATCTCCTATTTCTAGTTGTTTAAGGCCTCCAAACCACCACAGAAAGGTTAATCAGCTCCTCTAAAGAAAAACCCAGGCATTTTTCACCTCTATCTCCGCCTCATCTGGCCGGAAAAAGGCCGCAATTTTCATCGGCCACTCGAAGCTTCAAACCGACGATTCTCCCTCATCAGCCATCAACGGAAGTCGAAACCACCTTGATCAGAATCCTCTCCCTCAGATCTACTAGAATCAACCATTTTTTGGCTGGAAATCTCGCTGAGAAATTTCACCGCCTCCAACAGTAACCGCGCGTGAGTCACATGTGCCACCAGGGGCATTTTCATAATTTTCTAAGAAATTCAAGTGTATTTTAGTCTTTTACTTATACAGTGGCACTCAGGTAATTTTTTGAGGTTCCTTATGGTATTTTTGATATTTTTTTATATATAAATATTTGTAAAATTTCTTACATGTTCTAAACAAAAATAAAAACCAAAAATAAATATAAAAGTAATAACGACATGGGTCCAATACCCATCTTATCATGTCATTGTTCGTGGGTCCAAAGCCCAATTTTCAAGTATAGTTATACTCATTTCTCAAAGATATCAATATAATTTTTATTTTATAAATAATTATTGTTTGTCGACACATCTCTTTTATTTATAAAAAAGGACCGATGTCAAAAATTTAAATACCAAATATGGATTATGTCCATTATTTCTTTTGGTAACCCAAACGCAATTCTTCTTTTTAGGGACAAACGTCAATATTTTAGATGAGTCTCCTATTTTCTAGGGACTGATGTTATTTTTTGACGTGTCTCCTATGAATATTGTTTGTCGACACTTCTTTTTTATTTACAGAAAAAATGACTGATGTCAAAAGTTTAAATACCAAATATGGATTATGTCCATTATTATTTCTTTTCATAACTTAGACATAATTCTCCTTTTTAGGGACAAACATCAATATTTTAGATGAGTCCCCGAGTTTTAAGAACTGATGTCATTTTTAACGTGTCTTCTATTTTTAGGGACCAACGTTAACCATTTAAAAAAAAAATGGCAAACAAGCTCAAAATATAATAGCATTTGAATCAAATAAAAAACACAGAAGTAAGGGCAACCTTTCTCTTGAAATGATGTTTTAAGGGTGGTGTCTACCTTCCCTTAATCATAATTAACCCAGTACCTGAATTTTTTAGGACTAGTGTCTAATTTTGGATTTCTAGTTCCCTCAAATTACTAGATGGAAGCTCCAATAAAATCTTCATTTTTCCCAAAGAAAAAAATCTTTCTTTTTGTTAAATAAACAAATAGAGTGGAGCTGTCGCCCGACATTGTGTTGCGACAAACTCAACCAAATTCAATATTGTTTTCTCTTAAATTTATATTCGACCTTTGAAAAAAATAAATTCACGACCCGGATTATGAACTCAATTGAGATTAATATTATTTCCCTTAAATTTAAAAAAAAATTAAATTCATGACCCGGACCACGAACTTAACTTGGTTTAATGACGTTTTTTCCATAAATTTAAATTCAACCTTAAAAAAAATTCAAAAACTAAACACACACAACACAATAAAAAACCAATCTTTATCCAAAAATGTTCAATAAACAAAAAAATCACATATAAGGGATATTCACTTAAATAAAAATTTAAAAAATATTTTAAACACAGATGCAAAAAAAACATATAAAAAAATTGTCCAGTTATTATGTCTTAACTCATTAAACTCATGATTTGGACCATAAACTTAATCTGGTTCAATATTGTTTTCTTTTAAATTTATATTCAACCTTTTTAAAAAAAAAAACTTATGACCATACCATAAACTTAACCGAGTTCAATATTATTTTTTCTAATTTATATTCAACCTAAAAAAAAAAATAACTCATGACCTAGACCATGAACTTAACCAGGTTCAATATAACTTGTGAAGAAGAACATTAACAAACCTTTAAATGTATAGTTCAACTAGTTAGGTCTTGGTTTTGCTCTCTAGAAGTGATTAATTCGAGTCCCATAAATTTCGAGGACACTACACACTTACATAATCATTAACTTTAGAACCTGTAAAATTATTCGAGATATATATATATAAAATGTTTAGGACATTCACTGATTTGTACTTAAAAGTGCTTTTTTATCAAGGTTTTGTATCATCATTTTGCACTTGAAGTATCAATAACTCCTTAACTAAAGCATGTTTTATAATAACGTATCTAATAATATAAGATACCTTTAATTTGT
>NW_011501324.1:23150-23334 GCF_000495115.2 Populus euphratica | reverse complement strand
TCAGATTTAGGTCCAATTTATATGGATGGAAAGGTAAGACATAGGCCTACAACTTTCATATGGAGCCCAAGATCTAAAAATGTCATTTTAAAGTCCAAATTGGAACAACAACAAAGAGGTCCGAATCTGTCTTCCAGCCCAAGCACTGTTCAGTGTTTGGCTCATATCTGGAGATCTAGAAGTT
>NW_011501324.1:22497-22724 GCF_000495115.2 Populus euphratica | reverse complement strand
GTTTAACTAATTTTATTATGTCAAGGTGAAAAGGTTACATTAATGGTGTAAGAATAGGTATAATGTAAACTCAATAGGGACTGTAATGTTTGATATTAACATGTTTTGTATTTGTTATCTTGTTCACTCTTTAATACTTTGCTTGTTAAATAACTAATCTTGATTTATGTTGCATAACATTTGGTAAAACAAATGCTTGGCACTTTCATAGCCCATAATGTATGGTA
>NW_011501324.1:6597-22075 GCF_000495115.2 Populus euphratica | reverse complement strand
TTGTTTATAATTTGTACAATTAACCTCCCTATGGTTCGACCCCAGTCTTACTAGGTTATTTATTACTTTGACACTACTGCACTTGGGAGAAGATATCAATCTTTTGATTCTGTCAAGTTTTTGACGCTGTTGTTGTTACCCATTTTTAAGCCATACGTGCTACTGGAGATATCCCTTTTAAATCGAAGGCAGAAGTTTAGTTCACGGTCGCTGGGAAATTGACAAAAACTAAGAAGAAAGAGATTTTTTTTCAAACCCTGTTTCAGCCATCTCCTGCTCTCTTTATCCTTCCCCACTGCTACTGAAATTGTCAGGATTCTTAGGCTAATTAGGATTCTTTATAATGCTAAATTCATTCCTCTTTTACATGGGCTATAAGGTTGAAATAAATTCCTTGAAAGTGGCACTAGAAAAACCTAGTTCTACTACTGCCGCAATTTTTTTGTTCCAACTTAGACCCTGATTCTGACTTGGGTTCGTGCAATATTTGACCATCCCAACAATATTCTATCACTCATGACATGTTTAAAAATGGACCTACAACTTTATTGGGTCCTAGGGCTCATTGTTCTTGTGGCAGGCTCTCAGTCGAGGATGCTTGGCATTGTCAGTTTCCTGAATTTAGATCGGGAGACCCTTTTTGACCAACCAGATTGTGGCCTGATTTTGTCATGTAAAACAATTATATCTCACCTTGATTCCCCTTGAAAGCCATAGTCCTGGATGCATAGATGAATTTGGGCTTTCCAATCGATGGATTTCGATATCAGAAGCTCAAGCTCTGCACATTTAAATATCTGACGTGAAAATAGAGAATTCTGCCGCGAGCAGGATTCTGACCCAAGTTTTGCACTGAAAAAAATTTTTGCTGCCATCATGATTTTTCTGGTTCATTCTTAGGGTACTCTCAGTCATATCGGGATGCTCGGCATTTTTCAGTTTTTGAATCAGATTAGGAGATCCTTTTTGACCAACGAGATCGCGGCCCAATTTTGTCCTATAAAATGATTATATCTCACCTTAAATCCATATTAATGTTGTAATCTTGCATGCATAGATGAATTTTGGTTTTTGAATCACTTGATTTTGATATCAGAAGCTCAAGCTCTGCACGTTTAAATCTCTGACGTCAAAATAGAGAGTTCTGCCACGAGCAGGATTTTGACCCAAATTTTGCACCAATTTTTTTTTTTTTCTGCTACCATCATGATTTTTCTAGTTCATTCTTAGGGCACTCCCAATCATATCGAGATGCTCGGCATTCGTCAGTTTTTGAATCAGATCAGGAGACCCTTTTTGACCAACCAGATTGCAGCCCGATTATGTCCTATAAAACGATTATATCTCACCTTAAATCCCCGTCAAATCTGTAATCCTACACGCATAGATGAATTTTGGTTTTTTGAATTGCTTGATTTTGTTATCAGAAGCTCAAGATATTCCTGTTTGAATATCTAACGTGAAGGTAGAGAATTCTGCCGCAAGAAGGATATTGACCCGAGTTTGCACTAACAAATTTCTATTTTTGGCTTAGTTTTTTGTGATTTTTGTTCTTAGTTCATACTCTCAGTCATGTCAGGATTCCCGGCATTCGTCAGTTTTTGAGTTAGACCTGGAAATCCCTTTTGACCAACTAGATTACTGCCAGTTTCTGTTCTATAAAATGATTTTTTCTCACTTCAACTCCCCATCAAAGTTGTAGTCCTAGACGCGTAGATGATTTTGAGGTCTTGAATAGCTTGATTTCAATATCAGAAGCTCAAGATATTCCTGTTTAAATATCCAACGTGAAGGTAGAGAATTCTGCCCTCGAGAAGGATATTGACCCTAGTCTGCACTAAAAAATTTTCTATTTTTGGCTTAGTTTTTGTGATTTTTGTTCTTAGTTCATACTCTCAGTCATATCAGGATTCTCGGCATTCGTCAGTTTTTTGAGTTAGACCCGGGGATCCTTTTAGACCAACCAAATCACTGCTAGATTCTGTTCTGTAAAATGATTTTATCTCACTTCGACTCCTTCATCAAATTATAGTCCTGGACGTGTAGATAAATTTGGGCTTTTGAATCGCTTGATTTTGATATCAAAAGCTCAAAATATTCTCGTTTGAATATCTCATGTGAAAGCAGGGATTCCTACCATCTTTGCTCCCCGAGATTACACCCTAGAGTTAATATAAGATTTTGTTTTCCTAAGTGGAGCCGCATATAGGCTATATGTAAGCATCCTCTACTGACCTAAAAAAGGGGGGGAGAAAAAAATTGACGAGAGGGAACAAAAGAAAAAATCATCTTGTCTGCAGCCGCCTCCCTCTCGGTAAAGAAAACAGAGGAGAAACCCTGTTTTAGGATTTTGCACAATCGAACAGAGCCCCGTCAATCACCAAGAACAGCAGTAGCTGTGTTTTCTTCTCTGCACTGGGAGCAAGAACCAGCGGGGCGCGGTCATCACCCGTTGCAATTCCTCAGCCACTTTGAGCAGCAATAAGCAAGAACAACACAGTGGCCGGATCCTTCCTCTTAGAGCTGCAAACAGCAGCAGCAACATGATGACAGGATATCCTCCCCGACCTCCATCTTCAGCAAGCACCGGCACCAGGGGAACTCGAAGGCAGGGAGAAGACGAGGACACAAGAAGAAGGCCGAACGAACGCAGACAGTGGAGAGCTAAAAAACCAGACCGCTAGTAGACTAGGTACGTAAGCCGTTTCTCTCCTTTCTCAGTTTTGCATTTGCACTTAAAAGATTTGGGCACTGTGCGAAGGTAAATTAATTACCTTCGCACTATGCAGTGCATGCGTGAGTAATTCACGCATGCAACCTGCAACAGTGCCCAACCGGGTCACTGATTTGGACCAGTGACCCGGCTAGGCTTGCTGGGTTCAGCCCAGCCATATAGGCTGAGCTGGACCCAACCCAAAAAAAGAAAAGAATAATATTATTGGTTTTCTCGTGTATTTGGTTTATAGTTTGTTATTTTTTATATTGTGGAAATACAAATCTGATATTAAAATACCTGTTTTTTTTTCATGAATTATTATTATTATTATTATATATATGTCTGGAAAAAAAATATATTTTTATGTGTGTTGCATATGGCCAATACCCTAACATGTTTTGAACATTTTTTTTTATACAAAAAATATTGGAAGTTTTGAAAAATGTGTTTTTGCATGGATTTCTTAAACACAACGAAAATTGTTTTCTTGCATTTCTGGATTTTACAACATGTTTGTAAAACTCCAAAGGGTATTAGCCACTATTCCAAAAAATATAAAAATCTTATTTTGGGAAGAATTTATCTATTATTTACCGCTAATGTTTGGATAAAGAAATCCTTAAAGGACGAATATCCAAAATATTATTGGGAATAATTTGTTATTATTTACTATTAATATTTGGATAAAGAAACCCGGAGTGGTAAATATCCAAAATAATTTTCTAGGAATAATAAATCCGCACACATCCATGAAAGAAGCCTTGATTATAATCGAGAACATTTCAATTTTTTTTTCTCCATGGTTTACGAGCCGTGAGAGTACAAAACACTAAGGCAAAAATAGGCGTTTAAAGCATCCTAGATTTCTAAATTTTTGTCCCTCCTCCTTGCGATTTACGAGTTGCAAACTCTTGAAATACCAAGGAAAAAATGAGCTTGTAAAGCACATTAAATCTCCTTAGATTTCTTTCTTAATAAAAAAAAGTTAGAATCAAACCGAGAAAAACTGATGGGATTAGAAAACACCAACACCATAGCAATTATAAGACAAACCAAACACCAAACAGCTTACCTTAGGTAGGGCATACTAGGGGTGCTAACACCTTCCCTTTACGCAACTAGTCCCTTGCCTTAGAATCTCTGAAAGACCAGTTAGGTTTCCTAGTGACCATAATACTAGGTGGCGACTCCCTTTTACACAAATAATCAAATTAAAAGACCCCGAAATCAATCGATGGTCGCCGCGACGCCACGCTCAGCTCGCGAGGGTGCGACAGGATGGCGACTCCACTAGGGACCTTTAGGACTAAGCTTGATATTTGTTTTTTTATTATTATGCTATGTGTTGTTTTTTTTACTATGAATGATATTTTGTTTAAAAGCTTTAGCATGCATCTTCATATTCTGTCATACATGGTATAGTCATGCATGATCACTTTATTATTATTATCTTTTTTTTTAGGGAACACATAGTAAATTTTAAGTTAAGTGGGGGACTAGCAACTTGCCTTATGACTTGAGTCAAGGTTTAAGTTTGTGTAAACCCCAACTCTTTGCTGAGTGTTTAGATTGATAGTGATTGGTACATGTGCCATCCCACTATCTGCCAAACCCCCATATTGCCTTTACGAGGGCGATCACTGGGACAGCAAGAGACCCTTTTTTAGAGACCAAGTAGTAAACCTACCCTATGTCTCACGTAAAGGAACTAGAACCTATCCTTAGGTTGTATGCTCCATAATATCTTTTGCATTAAAACAAGTCTAACCCCAAGGCATCTTGAATTGTAGGACTTGTGAACAAAATGGCCACCATTGCTAAATTTTCCATCATAGAATATGGAAAAAATTCTGAACTATCACAATTGATTGAAGGAGACTGCCTCAGAAGCGATGCTAAAAAGCTGTCACCAATCAAGAACCTGAATTGCATTATGAATGAGGTGAACAAGTTAACGACTCACTTTTAAAATGTGGATAAGGATGTATTTTTCAGGAAATACGGACGTTTGGTGGAGATTGCAAAGGTAGAAGTATTAAGCCCTGCTGTGCGAGCTTAGTTCATTTTTGGGATCCAGACTACCGGTGTTTTTCTTTTGGAAGTATAGACCTATGTCCCACTATTGAGGAATATGGGATGTTGACTGAGTTTCCAAACAATCTGTATAGGATTTATTTTCCTTTGAGATCTGATAAGATCATCCCCGAATTGTCAAAACTGCTCAGAATCTCCAACTTGGAAAAGTTTTTGGAAAAGAATGCTACCGGTCTGAAATGGAGGATGCTAGAAATTGAACTGGAAAAGAAGTCAGGATTAGAAAAGGAGAGATTGATTGCCTTGGGCATATTTGGCCTGGTGTTGTTCCCAAGTCAGACGGGTGTAGTGAGTTTGGAGGCCGTTGCTGCTCATGTAGAGTATGAGAATACACAAGTCAATCCAGTGGCTGCTATTTTAGCTGAAACCATCTTGACGCTTAATCATTGTAGGAGGACTGGAAAAGAAGCAATGAGATGCTGCACGCAGTTGTTGTATATCTGGATGGTTAACCATATTGAAACAAAAAAACCTGTATTCAATAATTTTTGGTGGTTCACCCAAATACCCTTGAAATTAGTAGAAGAAGAAGAATGGGGAGCTCTGGACAACCAAGGTTGGGTTGAAAAATTAGAAGGATTGCCTAATAGTGATTTCAAATGGAGAGCCCCATGGGTAACAATGATGAAAGTCTTGATGAGTTGTGGACAAAGATGTTGGGTGCCATTGGTAGGGATTACAGGTTATGTGAGTTATGCTCCTGCCCTAGTGGTAAGGCAACTTGGGGGCATGCAGTTTATTCCAAGGACTATGGGAATTGCTCAATTCTTTGGTTTGTTTAGAAACCCCATTGCACAAGAAGTTTTGGAGATCATTAAACAAGATTGGAAGCATCTAGTTTTGGTTAAGATAAAAGGTTTAAAGGATCCAAGTGCAAGTGAAGCATATGCAAAATGGAGAAATCTAGCTCCTTCAGCCATGCCTTGTGTAGGAGTCAAATCTCCCCAAACTGTAGAAGAGCCTATTAAGAGGAAAAGGGTCAATAATGAAGAGGAGTTGAGAAGACAGGTGGAAAAACTTCGGATAGAGTTGAGCAAAAGCAGAAAAGACAAGGCAACGTTGGAAGAAATGATGCTGGAAGGAGATAAAAGGAGAGCATTTCTAGATGAGCAACTACAATCTAGAGATGCAAGAATAACAAAGCTTGAGTTAAAGCTGGGTGATGAGAAGATTGCTAATGAAGAAAGTGAGAAGGAGCTAAGAAGGATGAGCTTGGATTGGATGCAAAGTTGCTCTGAACTTGAAGCAATGGAGATTGACCTTAACGATTGCCAAGGAAGTGCAGAATATTTCCAGGAAAAATTTGCACAAGTCCAATTCGAATTGATGGATAGGATTGGGAAGTATGAGGATTTGAACAAGAAATATATAGAGTTGGAAAGCCGTTCAATGGGGATTGCAAAAGAAGAAAGTAAAAAGAAAGGTTTCAAGGCTGTTGAAACAGAATTAGCGGTTAAGAAGAATGAGATAAAAGTTATGAGGATAAAACTTGACAAGGAACGTGAAAAGGTGAAGTATTTGGATGAGAAGCTAGTAGCAATGGAAAAACACAAGGATCAAATCGACGCCAACAACACTGCTTTGAATAGAACCAACATGTTGCTCATAGAGAAGATGACCAAGACAGATGAGCAAATGGATGAAGCTGCTGCACATGCTCGAATTATTAGAATCAATGCGCGGAATGTTGGAGGAGACATCATTCGCTATCGCCGAAGCCTTGCTGAAACCGATGCCTTTCTAGGAAAGATTGAGAATCGCGGCTTTGCCTTCTTACCTTTGGTTAGAGAGTTTAAGGAGGAAAGGGATTAATATATTTTGTACTTTCTTTTTATAATAAACTTATCAAGCATTAATGAAAAGGGCGTTGACCCATCCTCTTATGCAAAATCTGTCTCTTGGTGAATATGATTCAAGCAAACGACTTGAAAGGCAGTACTCTTAGCAATGTGACAAGAGAACCTATATTTATAAGGTGGTGGCTATTATTCATTCACAAGAAGATTACATCCATACTTAATATACAAAGAATTCTTAATCATGCATTTTCTCACACATCTATACACGCATCTGCAGATTAAGAAACATAGGTCCCCCTTCTAGAATCCATAATACTCGACAAAGAACAAGAATGGAAAACGAAGAAAGGTCACAATCTGAAACTCAATACCAAAGAGAGCTTGAAGGAGTTTGGAATGATGTGGCGCACCTGACCAGTATGCTAGAGCAAATATTGAGAGCTAAAGATGGAGAGGGAACATCTACTTAACCTGATGAAGCACCACCAGCAGCTCAAGTCCCTATTACACCTATAAACACGGGGGAAAATACACCAAATAAGCAGCATCCTAATCCCATTCGGCCCATCCAAATCCCTATTACGATGGATTTAACAAACAAGGATCCACAAGACGTCAGATTCTCTAATCACGAAGGGTATGATAAGTGGACTATGCTAGAAGAGAGGCTAAGGGCAGTTGAAGGAAATGATTTATTTAACCTAATTAGGGCCGCTGAAATATGTTTAGTGCCTAACATCGTAATTCCAAAGAAGTTTAGAGTTCCGGAGTTTGTTAAGTATACCGGAATGGAATGCCCAAAGACCCATCTTCGTTCTTACTATAACAAGATGGCAGAAGTTATCCATGATGATAAATTGCTAATTTACTTCTTCCAGGATAGCTTGACAGGATCGGCTCTTAGCTGGTATATGAGGCTGGACAATGTTAGAATCAAGAAATGGACAGATATGGCTGATGCTTTCTTAAAACAATACAAGTTCAATCTTGACATTGCTCCTGATAGGACCAGTTTGATTACCATGGAGAAAGGAACTCAAGAGTCCGTGAGAGCTTACGCTCAAAGGTGGCGAGACCAAGCTATCAATGTACAACCTCCACTAATAAAGACAGAGATGGTAACACTGTTTGCCAATACTTTTAGGGCCCCATACTATGAACATCTTATGGGTAGCTCAGCCCAGCATTTCTATGATGTTGTGCAAATTGCTGAAAGGATTGAGCAAGGAATCAAAAATAGGAGAATTGCAGAACCTGTAGAGAAGAAGGGTTTTTTTGGGAAGAAAAAGGAAACTGAGGTGAATAACCTAGAAGGCAGGTACTAAGGGAAAGGAAGAAACTACCAAAATTATCAAACACCTACCTCCCAAATCACCAGTATCAACTTTTCCAAACCCTCCATACCAAACCAACCCCATCAAACAAAATTCCCAGCCAGCAACCAAAACAGTTACCAAAAGAGAGACAACCGACAACTAGAAGAACCATTACCACCGTTGCCAATAACCCTAAAGGAGTTATATGCCAAGTTGCTAAGTATTGAACAAATAGCTCCCTTACCATTACCACCTATGCAACCGCCTTTCCCTACTTGGTACAACCCCGAGTTGACTTGTGAATACCATGCTGGTAATGCCGGTCATAGCATCGAGAACTGCGTGGCTTTTAAGAAAAGGGTATCACAGTTAATCAAAATCGGATGGGTTACTTTTAAAGATTCGCCTAATGTGAATTCAAACCCTCTACCCAAACATGCTGTAGGTGGTAGTGGAGTGAATACTATGGAGGTCGGTAGCAAAGAGAAGGTGCTAAGAGTGACCATGGCGAGGCTGTGCGAGATGTTGGTACAATCTGGACATTTGGAGAAACCATCTGAACATTGCATGAGAAAAAATGATTTTTGCCCATTCCATAAAAAGAAAGGGCATCACATTGATGAATGCATTGAGTTTCATCAAAAGGTTGCGAGAATGCTGACTTTAGGAGAGCTAAGGATTGAGGCTGCAATAGATAATGAAGAGATAGAGATGATAGAGAATCAGGGGAAATGCAGAGTCCAATCAACGGCTAATGGGCTCTCGAAATTGGTATTAACTAAGCCCTCGTATGCAAACAAAGTAGACTATAGAGTGATTCCTGGAGATTATGGTTATACCTTGAATGTCGAAACTCCTTTGTCGTTGTTTCAAACTGAGATAAGTGGGCTAACTCGAAGTGGTCGTTGTTTCACACCTGAAGAACTAGAGAAGCAAAGAAAGGCTAAGGGCAATGAGGTGTTGGACCTAAATAAAGATTTTGAGGTAAATAAACCTGTGACTGAGGAAGAAACAAATGAGTTCCTGAAATTGATGAAGCATAGTGAGTATTGTATAGTGGATCAGTTAAAGAAAACCTCTGCCAAGATCTCCATCATGTCATTAATACTCAACTCCGAGCCGCATCGTAATGCTTTGCAAAAAGTACTGAATGAAGCCTATGTACCCCAAGATATTGAACAAAAGACTATGGAGCATCTAGTAGGGAGGATCCATGCTGCCAATTACCTATATTTCATGAAAGATGAACTTGACGCTAAAGGAACAGGACATAACAAGCCTTTGTATGTCACGGTACGATGTAAAGATTGTCTCATCGGTAAAGTTCTCATCGGTAAAGTTCTCATCGATAATGGCTCAACCCTTAATGTGTTACCAAGACATATGCTGGACGAAATGCCGATAGATCCCTCACACATGCAACATAGTGTGATGATGGCTAGAGCGTACGATGGCTCGCCAAGGAAAGTGATAGGGACAATTGAGGTCGAACTAGCTGTGGGTCCACAAGTCTTTCTAGGACCCTTCAAGTGATGGATATCCACCCTTCCTATAGCATATTGTTAGGAAGGCCATGGATACATTCTGCAGGAGCTGTCCCTTCCTCGTTGCATCAATGTTTGAAGTACATTACTAATGGTGTCCTAGTGACTGTTAAGGCTGAGGAGACTATATCGATGGTAAGAAATGTGGCAGTTCCATTTATTGAAGCTGAAGATTGTAAGGATGGAAATCTTCATGCATTTGAGGTTATGAATACCGAGTGGGTGCCCAAGAACACTGTGGTGAGGAAACCAGAAATTTTGGAGGCCACCAAAATGGCCGCTAAAAGCTTTTTGAAGCACAAGATTCCTTTCCCATATGATATCGAGAAAGGAAAACTTGAGTTGATTGATATAATCAAGCTGAAAGCTGTAGAACAGAGGTTTGGGCTTGGATATAAGCCTAAGAAGGAGGATTACAAGCGAGTTGCTGGTGCAAGAAGGGAGAAAAGAATGGCGAGGATTGAAGGAAGAAAGCCTGAAGAAGAGAACTTAGCCATCCCTCCTATCAGGATTTCTTTTCCAAAGGCTGCATACGTGATGCAACCTAATAAGGGATATGAAAACCTCCTTCAGAAGCTTTCTTCAATAAACATAAACAGTCTGGAGGAAGATCAAGTTGAGGACGTCGCTGAGAAGTTTGAATCCAAAAGAAAGGATGAAGAGTTGCCGCAATTAACCATCTACACTTTGGAAGAAGTTACTACCAAAACTTTTGTTTGAAAGCTAGCCGAAGGAGAGAAGTTCCAGAATTGGGAGACCTAAGAAGCTCCATTGGTTTTCAAAATGTAATCAACAATGATTGTTGGATTATAACTTTATTTATGATTGGTTATCTTTTTGTTTTGTTTTAATTCATTGACAATCAAAGCTCAAGATGTCAATTGGATTTTATTTTTGTTTTTTTGAGCCAATCTTTTCCTTTTAATGAGATCATGCATTTTTTCAAATTTCATTTTGATGTCTTACTATGCATTTACACATCACTTCCCGCTTTCAGGAACCCTGAAAGCGGATCTTCCGTAACAACACCTACACTTTACATGGAGAATGAATGGCCAAACTTTAAAGAATACATAGTAGCTGTAGAAGATGAGGAATGGGAGAAGAAAAACATAGGGGAATTCACAAAATTAATAGAACAACATGAACAGGCTTGGAGGCCCGCTAAAGAGGAACTTGAAACCATAAATATGGGTAATGAAGAAATCAAGAGAGAGCTGCAAATAGGGACTTTGATCACCCCTGAAGAGAAAGAAGAATTGATTACACTGCTCAGAGATTACGTAGATGTCTTTGCCTGGTCCTACAAGGATATGCCTGGTTTGGATACGGATATCGTAGTAAATAGGATACCACTGATGGATGGATGCAAATCGATTAAACAGAAGTTGAGGAGAACTCATCCGGAGGTCTTAATCAAAGTAAAAGCAGAAATTGAAAAACAATGGAACGCTGGTTTTTTGGAAGTAGTCAAGTATCCACAATGGGTGTCAAACATAGTAGTGGTACCCAAAAAGGAAGGTAAAATTAGAGTTCGTGTGGACTTTAGGGACTTAAATCGGGCTAGCCCTAAAGATAATTTCCCTCTACCACACATAGATATGTTAGTTGATAATGCAGCACGTAGCTCCACATATTCCTTTATGGATGGGTTTTCAGGATACAATCAGATAAAAATGGCACAAGAGGATAAGAAGAAGACAACCTTTGTAACACCATGGGGAACTTTTGCTACAAAGTCATGCCATTTGGTTTAAAGAATGTCGGGGCCACCTACCAAAGGGCTATGGTGACTTTGTTTCACGACATGATGCACAAAGAGATTGAAGTATACGTGGATGACATGATTGCTAAATCTAGAGAGGGAGAAAATCATGTCCAAATATTAAAGAAATTGTTTGAAAGACTAAGGAAATATAAGTTGAGACTTAACCCAGCGAAGTGTTCGTTCGGGGTGAAATCTGGGAAATTGTTGGGATTTGTGGTGAGTGACAAAGGGATAGAAGTTGACCCCCACAAAGTAAAGGCTATTCAATCTATGCCACCTCCCAAGACTGAGAAAGATATGAGAGGTTTCTTAGGAAGGTTGAATTACATTGCTCGGTTTATATCCCAATTAACCACGACTTGTGATCCAATCTTTCATTTGTTAAGGAAGAAGAACCCAGGAATTTGGAATGAAGAGTGTGAAAAGGCCTTTGAGAAAATCAAGCAATACTTGTTGAATCCGCCCTTACTTGTTCCTCCTGTACCAGAAAGGCCATTGATATTGTACCTAACAGTAACAAAAACAGCAATGGGATGTGTGTTTAGGCAACACGATGAAACCGGAAGGAAGGAAAGGGTCATTTATTACTTGAGCAAGAAGTTCACGAAATGTGAGTCTAGGTATACTGTGATTGAGAAGCTGTGTTGTGCACTGATATGGGCTGCAAAGAGATTACGTTAGTATATGTTGTATCACACTACATGGTTAATTTCCAAATTAGACCCGTTGAGGTATATTTTTGAAAGCCCTATTTATCGAGCCGAATTGCAAGATGGCAAGTTCTATTGGCTGAGTATGACATAGTATATATGACAAGGAAAGCCGTAAAGGGGAGTATTATTGCTGATCTCTTGGCTGACCATGCTATGGAAGATTATGAGTCATTAGACTTTGACTTTCCCAATGAAGATGTGCTTGCAATCGAGGAAAAGAAATCAGATTGGTGGATTATGTACTTTGATGGTGCTGTAAATGTATGTGGCAATAGGGCAGGTGCAGTGATAATCTCTCCTGATAAGAAGCAGTATCCAGTTTCAGTTAAGCTGCAGTTCGGGTGCACCAACAACACAGCTGAGTATAAAGCTTGCATTCTTGGTTTAGAAGCTGCATTGGAGCTAAACATTAGAAAGATAGACGTGTATGGAGACTCAATGCTGATCATTTGCCAAGTAAAAGGAGAATGACAAATCAAGGAAGAGAAGTTAAGGCCTTACCAAGAATACCTGTCTAAACTGGCTGGAGAATTTGAGGAAATAGAGTTCACCCATCTAGGAAGGGAAGGAAACCAGTTTGTAGATGCTTTAGCTACACTAGCATCTATGGCCAAAATAGATTTTGGGCACAAGGTACAACCAGTACACATCAATATCAGAAATAACCCAGCTCATTGTTGCTCAGTTGAAAGAGAAGTGGATGGAAACCCTTGGTATTATGATATCAAGAATTTCATCCAAAACCAGGCATATCCCATAGGGGCATCCAAAATCGACAAGAAGACCTTGAGGAGGTTGGCAACGGATTTTTATCTTGATGGGAAGATCTTGTATAAGAAATCATTCGACGGGACTTTGTTGAGATGTTTAGATGAATTTGAGGCAAAAAGCGCATTACGAGAAGTCCATGAAGGGATTTGCTCAACCTATGCTAATGGACATGTGATGGCTAGGAAAATACAAAGAGCCGGTTACTTCTGGATGACATTAGAGAAGGATTGCATCGACTATGTCCGAAAATGTCATAAGTGCCAAATATATAATGACAAAATCAACGCCCCTCCAACTCCTCTGTTTAACTTGACATCTCCATGGCCCTTCGCGATGTGGGAGATTGATGTGATTGGACCTGTAAACCCAAAAGCCAGCAATGGTCATAGGTTTATTCTCGTGGCTATTGACTACTTTACAAAATAGGTAGAAGCTGGGTCATTTGCTCATGTAACATAAAAAGTAGTGAAGAAATTTATTGAGAGAGATTTGATTTGTCGATACGGTCCACTAAAAAAGATTATAACTGATAATGCCCAGAATTTCAATGGCAAGATGATAATAGAACTCTGCGCTCAATGGAAAATCAAGCATTCCAACTCTTCGCCGTATAGACCAAAGATGAATGGTGCGGTAGAAGCTGCTAACAAGAATATCAAAAAGATTATTCAGAAGATGGTAGTCACCTATAAGGATTGGCATGAGATGTTGCCATTTGCCCTTCATGCGTATCGCACCGCAGTTCGAACCTCAACAGGAGCTACCCCGTACATGTTGGTATATGGAATGGAGGCGGTTATGCCTTTAGAAGTGGAAATCCCCTCATTGAGAGTACTGGTGGGCTCTGAGCTGGAAGAGGTAGAATGGGCAAAAGTTAGATATGAACAGATGAATTTGATCAGTGAAAATAGGATAGCCGCAATCTATTATCATCAACTCTACCAAAAAAGAATGGCCAAATCATATGATAAGAAGATCCGACCTAAAGGATTCCATAAAGAAGATCTTGTACTAAAGAAAATATTGCTTTTATTGGAAGAAGATTAGAGTAAATGGACACTAAATAATGAGGGCCCTTACGTGGTAAAGAAAGCGTTCTCAAGAAGAGCTTTATTGTTATCTAGAATGGATGGAGGAGATCTAGTTAAATGATTAGTACTTAAAAGTGCATTTTTATCATGGTTTTATATCATCATTTTGCACTTGAAGTATCGATAACTCCTTAACTAAAATATGTTTTATAATAATGTATCTAATAATATAAGATACCTATAATTTGTGGTAAATATCTATTTTTAATGCAGGCCTATCACATAAATGAAAGGATTGAATGATGACTTGAAGAACTTAAATTGCAAGGATAAAGAGATGGCCAAACTTAGAAAAGAGATGTCGGTGCAATCCAAACCGGAACACTGTTCGGTAATTGGGTCATATCTGGAGCTACAGATCTCAGATTTAGGTCCAATTTATATGGATGGAAAGGTAAGACATAGGCCTACAACTTTCATATGGAGCCCAAGATCTAAAAAGGCCATTATCAAGTCCAAATTGTAGCAACAACAAAGAAGCCCGAATCTGTCTTCCAGCCCGAGCACTGTTCGGTATTTTGGCCATATCTGGAGTTCTAGAAGTCCAAATGAGCTGAAATTTTTACACAAGAAAGCTGAGACAATTGCCTACAACTTTCATGTTTGCAACTGGCTCCAATTTTGACGTTATCAATGACGTTTTGGGCAGACAAAAGAAGATAAGGATTGTCACCAAGTCAAAAGTTGGTCACCCACTTATCAATTAGTCATCAAATCAATAGTTCCCAATTTTGGCCTATAAAAGGAGACATTTGCCATGCATTTAGGCATCTTGGTCTCCAGATCAAGATCATGCTCTTCCTTTCTCTCTTTGTATTTTTTATGCTTTGTTTTCATTAATATTAAGTTTATGCCTTTCATTTCCTTTCCTTTACTTAGTTAACTTTTATGTTCTTATTTTGTTTATCTATTTTGCTTTCTTTCATTATGTCTAGCTAAGTTAATTATGTCAAGGTGAAAAGGTTACACTAATGGTGTAAGAATAAGTATAATGTAAACTTAATATGGACCTTAATGTTTGATACTAACATGTTTTATATTTGTTATCTTGTTCACTCTTTAATACTTTGCTTGTTAAATGACTAATCTTGATTTATGTTGTATAACACTTGGTACAACAAATGCTTGGCACTTTCATAGCCCATAATGTATGGTATAACCGACACCTGAGCTATGAAAGGAACTTGATTTATTGTTAACATAAGTTATAATCATGAATGCTTGACGAGATTTACAAGTATTAGCATTAATTGAATAAGATGACTAATGTAATCATGTTAACAATATATAATCTGATTGGAACCTCCTTTGTGTGTGGTTTCCAATTCAATAATAAGAGTTTATACTATACTTGTTTGATATACCATTAGTGGAACCTCTAACCTTGACATTTGTTATTATTATTGCTTAATCCTTACATTAATATTTGATCTCCAAGTTCTCATCATCATCATCTTCTTCTTCTTCTCTTTCTTTATTATTATTATTATTATTATTATTATTATTATTATTATTAGTACTACTACTACTACTACTACTACTACTACTACTACTACTACTACTACTACTACTACTACTACTACTACTACTACTACTACTACTACTACTACTACTACTACTACTACTACTACTACTACTACTACTACTACTACTACTACTACTACTA
>NW_011501324.1:5452-6325 GCF_000495115.2 Populus euphratica | reverse complement strand
TCAAAATCTTTTACTTAAAAGAACTGTTTTTACGCATAACTCTATCAATTCCTAAAATGGAGGGATACAAACCAAATTTAAACCTGATAGGTATTGCACACCACACTGGGGGCAAAAAGTGCACATAAGGGTCTATAGGGAACTCAAGCCCAAAGGGGTATCATCATAGAACATTGCTTAAAACAAAATATGATGATTGCATTGAAAGTTTTAGTTTTCATGAACAAAACCAAATTTTTTGTGTTTTCCTCCTAAAAATAATTTTCAAAAAAATAGAAAAGGCTATTAAAATATCGACAAAAGTACATTACAAAGCAATGTTTAATGGAGTAAGAAAGGGCCCCATAAGGAACTAGAGATCTCTGCACCAAGCATAAAAAGGATAGGAAATATAGCGCGTGGAGCATATTCCAGTTCAAGAGGATAAGTCGGGCAAACAAATGGAAATAGGAGCTCGAAGAAGTCTATAATGGAAAAGGGGACCTATGTTTCCAAAAATAGATAACAAAAAAACATGGATGCTATATTGTCATAACACTAACCTAGCAAGAAAAGGTGTGACGAAAGACAAAATGGTTTCCAAGTTTTTAAGAACTACTGAGGTACAAAATCTTAGGTCAACGGAACTACAGAAAATGATAGAAATTATGAAGTAGCACTACTTAATTCCTCGAGGAAGGTCACACGATATTGAGACCATTTCTTAGAAAAGCGTGGAGTTTTCTAAGAATTTTAAGATGGGCAGGTCACCCGATATTAAGATCATTCATTAGAAAAGCATGGAGTTTTCTAAAAAGATTTGAAGAGGGACCGGTCACCCGAAATTGAAACCGTTTCTTAGAAAAGCGTGGAGTTTTCTAAGAATTTTAAGAT
>NW_011501324.1:0-3777 GCF_000495115.2 Populus euphratica | reverse complement strand
TTATTATTATTATTATTATTATTATTATTATTATTAGTACTACTACTACTATTATTATTAGTATTATTATTGCTTCTATTATTATTGTTGTTGTTTATAATTATTGTTTATAATTGTTGTTTATAATTTGTACAATTAACCTCCCTGTGGTTCGACCCCGGTCTTGCCGGGTTATTTATTACTTCGACACTCCTGCACTTGGGAGAAGACATCAATCTTTTAGTCGTGTCAAGTTTTTGGCGCCGTTGCCGGGGAGGTAAGTTCTTGTATAAATTATAGTATTTATTTTATTTTCTCTTTTCACTTTTCTTGTATATAACTTTGTTTCTTTTCTTTTGTTTCTTTTTATTTTGTTTTCTTCCTCCTTCTTTTGCTTTGTTGTTCTTCTTTTTATTTTATTCCTACACGTGCATGAGAGTGTGGTCACGTACATCAAGTGGTAGACTTTGTAGGGTATCCTCATCATTTTCAGAAAATATGGCCGAAGAAGATAATCAATCACTTCATAATGAGAATAATGAGAATAACCGTGCTAGAACACTTAGAGACCACATGAATCCCACAAGAACAAGTGCACCATCATGCATAGTTTTTCCTCCTGATGCATCTCATTTTAATTTTAAACCAGGTATTATTCAACTTTTACCTTCTTTTCATGGTTTGGAATTGGAAAATCCATACTTGCATTTAAGGGAATTTGAGGAGGTGTGCAACACATATAATAATTTAAATTGTAGCATGAACACCATCAGATTAAAGCTTTTTCCTTTTTCATTAAAAGATAAAGCTAAAACATGGCTACAAAATTTAAGACCAGGATCCATTCGTGCTTGGGATGAAATGCAACAACAGTTTTTAAAGAAGTTTTTTCCATCTCATAGAACAAACTCTTTCAAAAGACAAATCACTACTTTCACTCAAAAACCAGGAGAAACATTTTACCAATGTTGGGATAGGTATCGAGACTTGCTTAGTACTTGCCCTCATCATGGTTTTGAAACATGGAGATTGGTTTCACATTTCTATGAAGGGTTAACACCTAAAGATAGGCAAATGGTTGAATTGATGTGCAATGGAACTTTTGAAGATAAAGACCCTGATGAAGCAATGGAGTACTTAGACTTGTTAGCTGAAAATGCTCAAAATTGGGACACCGCGGGTACTTATGAGGCACCGAGTAAAACTCAACCTCATACATCTAGTGGAGGTATGTACAACCTTAGGGAAGATCATGACCTTCAAGCCAAGTTTGCATCTTTAGCTAGAAAAGTCGAGGCACTAGAATTGAAAAAGAGTGGTCAATTAAAATCTGTTGAAAACATTGTGTGTCAAATCTGTGAAACAAATGAACACTCAACCAATAATTGTCCAACCTTGCCTTCTTTTAAGGAATGTCTTCATGAACAAGTTCATGCTTTAAATAGTTTTCAAAGGGCCAACCACAACCCATACTCACAAACATACAATCCTAGTTGGAGAAATTACCCAAATTTCAGTTGGAAGAGTGATAATAACAATGTACAAACTTCACAACCACCATTCAAGCACACCATAATTTTCAAAATTATCATGGAAATGCACCTCTTTATGCTCCATCTCCTAGAAAAAATCTTGAGGAAACATTGCATGCATTCATTGAAAAGCAAGAGACAATCAATACTCAACTTACTCAAAACATGACATATTTTAAAGATACTCTTGCAAAATTAACATATGCTCTCAGTTTCCAAGAGAAAGGTAAGTTTTCATCTCAACCAAAACAAAATCCTAAGGGGCAATACAATGCAAATGCAAGTAGTTCCGATAGCCAACACATGGATCAAGTCAAATTAGTCACTACTATTCGCATTGGTAAGGTTATTGAAAAACCCACTCTTGAAACTTGTGAGAAAGATGATAAGTCAATCTCTGAGGGTAAGGAAGGGGTTGAATATGAAATTTACAAAGAAAAGACTGATTCCCCACCAGCGCTTCCATTTCCTCATGCCATGACCAAACAAAGGAAAGTCAATCATAACTCTGAAATCTTTGAAACTTTCAAACAGATAAGAATCAATATACCTTTGCTAGATGCTATTAAACAGGTTCCTTCCTATGCTAAATTTTTTAAAGATCTATGCACTGTGAAGAGGAAACTGAATGTGAAAAAGAAAGCCTTTTTAATCGAACAAGTAAGTGTCATTCTTCATAACAATAATGCTTTGAAATATAAAGACCCTAGTTGTCCTATAATTTCTTGCTTTATTGGAGAACATAAAATTGAAAGAGCTTTACTTGATCCTAGAGCCAGTGTGAATTTGCTTCCATATTCATTTTTTCAAAGTCTCAATCTAGGTGAGTTAAAATCAACTTCTGTAACTCTTTTACTTGCCGATAGATCTGTAAAAGTACCTAGAGGAATAGTCGAAGATGTGTTAGTATAAGTCGATAAATTCATTTATCTTGTAGATTTTGTTATCTTGGACACAGAACCTATTGAAGCATGTAATTCATTTCCTGTTATTTTAGGACGTCCATTTCTTGCAACTTCTAACGCATTGATTAATTGTAGGAATGGATTGATGAAGCTATCATTTGGAAACATGACATTGGAGATGAATATTTTTAACATTTGCAAGCAACTTGGAGATGATAATGATTTACAAGAAGTAGATCATATTAAAAAATTAGTTTATGATCAACTTGAATCTACTTTAAGTAAAAATGAGTTGGATGAATTTGAAGATTTGCAAATGATTCTCAGGAAGAAATCACAGATGAAAAAAGCACAAAAAATATTGATGCGAATCTTTTGTCAACAGTGACAACAAATTCAACATCTGACATCACACCAATTGATGATTACTTTTCTGAAGAATCCTTACTTTCTATTAGTTCAATGCTTTGGTATGATAAAAATATCAATTTTCTTGCTTTAGAAGATTTACCAGCTAATTGGAGTACCCAAGATAAAAAAAAAAAATTTGAACGAAGTGAAGAACTTTTATTGGAATGACCCTAACTTATTCAAATATTGTCCTGATCAAATATTTCGAAGATGCATTCCCGACAATGAGGTAAGTAGTGTCATTAAATTTTGTCATTCTAAAGCATGTAGAAGTTATTTCTCGTAAAAAAAGACAGCTGCAAAAATCTTTCAAAATGGATTTTATTGGCCCACCATGTTCAAGGGCACGCATGCATTCTGCAACACTTGTGAAAATTGTCAAAAAGTTGATATTGGTCAAAAAGTTTTGTTTTATAATTCTCAACTCTATTCATTCCCAGGAGAGCTAAGATCAAGATGGGTAATCCTTATAGGGCCTATGATATTGAGAATTCAATGAATGACAATGTTTTTAAGGAAAATAGATATTGTTTCAAAGCTTAGTTTGATAATTTTCCTAATGAAAATAAATCAATTGGTTTGAATGATCTTGTAGATAATGGTTTTTTTTTTCTCACATTGTTTTTGTGTTTCTTTTTGAGTGATTTTTTCTTGTTTCTCTCACCCTGGTCAAATAGCGGACAACAGTACTCCGTGACTTAAGTTGGTTCTTTCAGTTTTCCATAATAACTGATATCTGTGTATATATTTGTGCAATTCTTTGAATGTCTCTTTTAATTCTCATTTGATAATAGACACTAATCTTGAAAAATTAAAAAAGTATTTTCCCGCTCTGCCTTAGAATGCGATTACAAAAATTTACCATGTTAGATGTGCAAGATTGAGGTTGTTAATGAATTATAGAATTCCTGAAGATATTCGCTGGTTGATTAAAGCAAAGGTCCGATTAT
>NW_011501338.1:36884-46601 GCF_000495115.2 Populus euphratica | reverse complement strand
AAGTCCATTTAGCACATCGATGACAGACTTTCAGTCATTTTGCATGACGTTTCTTTGCAAAAGTGCTTTTACCTGTTCCAGACATGTGTGAAATGAAGGAGTTAGAGGACTCACCTGATAATCGGACCTTTCCTTCAATCAACCAGCGAATATCTTTAGGAATTCCATGATTCATTAACAATCTCAATCTTGCACATCTAGCACGGTAAATTTTTGTAATCGCATTCTGAGGCAGAGCGGGACAATACTTTTTCAATTTTTCAAGATTAGTGTCCATTTTCAAATGAGAATTGGAAGAGAGATTCAAAGAATTACATAAATATATACGCAGATATCAGTTATTGTGGGAAACTGAAAGAACCGACTTAAGTCACGGAGTACCGTTGTCCGCCATTTGACCGGGGTGAGAGAAACTAGCAAAAAATCACTCAAAAAGAAACACAAAAACAATGTAAGAAAAACAAAATAATCAACCTTTATCGACAAGATCATTCAAACCAGTTGATTCATTTTCACTAGGAAAATTATCAAAGTAAACTTTCAAACGATGTCCATTTTCCTTAAAAACATTGTCATTCATTGAATTCTCAATATCACAGGCCCAATAAGGATTGTTCCATCTTGATCTTAGCTCTCTAGGGAATGAATAGAGTTGAGAATTATAAAACAAAACGTTTTGACCAATATCAACTTTTTGACAATTTTCACAAGTTTTGCAGAATGTATGTGTGTCCTTGAACATGGTGGGCTAATAAAATCCATTTTGAAAGATTTTTATAGTTGTCTTTTTTTATGAGAAATAACTTCCACATGCTTCAGAATGACAAAGTTTAATGACACTACTTACCTCATTGTCGGGAATGAATCTTTGAAATATTTGATCAGGACAATATTTGAATAAGTTAGGGTCATCACAATAAAAGTTTTTCACTTCGTTCAAAAACTTTTATTTGTCTTGGGTACTCCAATCAGTTGGCAAATTTCCTAAAGCTAGAAAATTAATATTTTTATCATACCAAGGTATTGGACTAAGAGAAAGTAAGGATTCGTTAGGAGAGTAATCATCGATTGGTGTGATGTCAGATGTCGAATCTGTTGTCACTATTAACAAAAGATTTGGATCAACATTTTCGGTGCGTTTTTCATCTGTAATTTCTTCCTTAGAATAAATCATTTGTAAATCTTCAGATTCATCCAATTCATTTTTACTTAAAGTAGATTCAAGTTGATCATAGACTAATTCGTCAATATGATCTACTTCTTGTAAATTATTATCTTCTACAGGTTGCTTGCAAATGTTGAAAATATTCATCTCCAATGTCATGTTTCCAAATGATAGCTTCATCAATCCATTCCTACAATTAATCAATGCGTTAGAGGTTACAAGAAACGGACATCCTAAAATAACAGGAAATGAATTACATGCTTCAACAGGTTCTGTGTCCAAGACAATAAAATCCACAGCATAAATGAATTTATCGACTTGTACTAAGACATCTTTAATTATTCCTCTAGGCACTTTTACAGATCTATCGGCAAGTAAAAGAGATATAGAAGTTGGTTTTAACTCACCTAGGTTGAGACTCTGAAAAACTGAATATGGAAGTAAATTCACACTAGCACCAAGATCAAGTAAGGCTCTTTCAATTTTATGTTCTCCAATAAAGCAAGAAATTATAGGACAACCAGGGTCTTTATATTTCAAAGCATTATTGTTTTGAAGAATAGCACCTACTTGTTCGGCTAGAAAAGCTTTCTTTTTCACATTCAGTTTCCTCTTCATAGTGCATAGATCTTTTAAAAATTTAGCATAGGAAGGAACCTGTTTAATAGCATCCAGCAAAGGTATATTGATCCTTACCTGTTTGAAAATTTCAAAGATTTCAGAGTTGTGATTGACTTTCCTTTGTTTGGTCATGGGTTGAGGAAATGGCAGTGCTGGCCGAGAATCAGTCGTTTCTTTGCAATTTTCAGATTCAACCCCTTCCTTACCCTCAGAGATTGACTCATCATCTTTCTCATAAGGTTCAAGAGAGGGTTTTTCAATAACCTTACCACTACGCAGAGTAGTGACTGATTTGACTTGATCCATGTGTTGGCTTCCGGAACTACTTGCATTTGCATTGTATTGCCCCTTGGGATTTTGTTGTGGTTGAGATGGAAACTTCCCTTTCTCTTGGAAACTAAGAGTAGATGTTAATTTTGCAAGAGTATCTTTAAAATCTGTCATGTTTTGAGCAAGTTGAGTATTGATTGTCTCTTGCTTTTCAATGAATGTATGCAATGTTTCCTCAAGATTTCTTCTAGGAGGTGGAGCATAAGGAGGTGCATATCCATGAGAATTTTGGAAATTATGGTGTGCTTGAAACGGTGGTTGTGAAGTTTGTGCATTGTTGTTCTCATTCTTCCAACTAAAATTTGGGTGATTTCTCCAACCAGGGTTATATATTTGTGAGTATGGGTTGTGGTTGGCCCTTTGGAAACTATTTAAAGCATGAGCTTGTTCATGGAGACATTCCTTAAAAGAAAGCAAGGTTGGACAATCGTTGGTTGAGTGTTCATTTGTTTCACAGATTTGACACACAATGTTTTCAATAGATTTTAGTTGACCACTCTTTTTCAATTCTAGTGCCTCGACTTTTCTAGCTAAAGATGCAAACTTGGCTTGAAGGGCATGATCTTCCCTAAGGTTGTACATACCTCCACTAGATGTATGAGGTTGAGTTTTACTCGGTGCCTCATAAGTACCCGCGGTGTCCCAATTTTGAGCATTTTCAGCTAACAAGTCTAAATACTCCATTGCTTCATCATGATCTTTATCTTCAAAAGTTCCATTGCACATCAATTCAACAATTTACCTATCTCAAGGTGTTAACCTTTCATAGAAATGTGAAACCAATCTCTATGTTTCAAAACCATGATGAGGGCAAGTACTAAGCAAGTCTCGATACCTATCCCAACATTGGTAAAATGTTTCTCCTGGTTTTTGAGTGAAAGTAATGATTTGTCTTTTGAAAGAGTTTGTTCTGTGAGATGGGAAAAACTTCTTTAAAAACTGTTGTTGCATTTCATCCCAAGCACGAATGGATCCTAGTCTCAAATTTTGTAGCCATGTTTTAGCTTTATCTTTTAATGAAAAAGGAAAAAGCTTTAATCTGATGGTGTTCATGCTACAATTTAAATTATTATATGTGTTGCAGACCTCTTCAAATTCCCTTAAATGCAAGTATGGATTTTCCAATTTTAAGCCATGAAAAGAAGGTAAAAGTTGAATAATACCTGGTTTAAAATTAAAATGAGATGCATCGGGAGGAAAAACTATGCATGATGGTGCACTTGTTCTTGTGGGATTCATGTGGTCTCTAAGTGTTCTAGCACGGTTATTCTCATTATTGTCATTATGAAGTGATTGATTATCTTCTTCGGCCATATTTTCTGAAAATGATGAGGATACCCTACAAAGTCTACCACTTGATGTACGTGACCACACTCACATGCACGTGTAGGAATAAAATAAAAAGAAGAAGAAAATAAAAGAAGAAGAAACAAGAACAAAGAAACAAAGTTATATACAAGAAAAGTGAAAAGAGAAAATAAAATAACTATTATAATTTATACAAGAACTTACCTCCCCGGCAAGTGCAGGAGTGTCGAAGTAATAAATAACTCGGTAAGACCGGGGTTAAACCACACGGAGGTTAATTGTACAAATTATAAACGACAATAGTATAACAACAACAACAACAACAACAACAACAACAACAATAATAGTAATAACAATAATAACAACAATGACAATGACAATAATAATAATAATAATAATAATAATAATAAAGAAAAAGAAGGAGAAGAAGAGAACGTTGAGATGGAAAATTAATGTAAGGATTAAACAATAATAATAACAAATGTCAAGGTTAAAGGTTCCACTACTGGTATGTCAAACAAGTATAGTATAAACTCTTATTATTCAATTGGAAACCACACACAAAGGAGGTTTCAATCTAATTATAGATTGTTAACATGATTACATTAGTCATCTTATTCGATTAATGCTAATACTTGTAAATCTCGTCAAGCATTCATGATTATAACTTATGTTAACAACAAATCAAGTTCCTTTCATAGCTCAGGTGTCGATTATACCATACAGTATGGGCTATGAAAGTGCCAAGCATTTGTTGTACCAAGTGTTATACAACATAAATCAAGATTAGTCATTTAAGAAGCAAAGTATTAAAAAGTGAACAAGATAACAAATACAAAACATGTTAGTATCAAACATTAAAGTCCATATTAAGTTTACACTATACTTATTCTTAGACCATTAGTGTAACCTTTTCACCTTGACATAATAAACTTAGCTAGACATAATGAAAGAAAGAAAAATAGATAAACAAAATAAGAACATAAATAAGATAAAGGTTAACTAAGTAAAGGAAAGGAAATGAAACGCATAAACTTGATATTAATGAAAACAAAGCATAAACAATACAAAAAATACAAAGAGAGAAAGCAAGAGCATGATCTTGATCTGGAAACCAAGATGCCTGAATGCATGGCAAATGCCTCCTTTTATAGGCCAAAATTGGGAACTATTGATTTGATGACTAATTGATCAGTGGGTAGCCAACTCTTGACTTGGTGACAATCCTTATCTTCTCTTGTCTACCCAAAACGTCATTGATAACGTCAAAATTGGAGCCACTTAAAATATAAAAGTTGTAGGAAATTGTCTCAGATTTCTTTTGTAAAAACGTCAGCTCATTTGGACTTCTAGAACTCCAGATATGGCCAAAATACTGAACAGTGCTCGGGCTGGAGGACAGCTTCGGGCTTCTTTGTTGTTGCAACAATTTGGACTTGAAAATGGCCTTTTTAGATCTTGGGCTCCATATGAATGTTATAGGCCTATGTCTTACCTTTCAATCCATATAAAGTAGACCTAAATATGAGATCTATAGCTCCAGATATGACCTAATTACCGAACAGTGTTCCGGTTTGGATTGCACCGACATCTCTTTTTGAAGTTTAGCCATCTCTTTGTCCTTTCAATTTAAGTTTTTAAATTCATCAATCTATCCTTTCATTTATGTGATAGGTCTGCATTTAAAATGAACATTTACCACAAATTAAAGGTATGTTCTATTATTAGATATATTATTATAAAACATGTTTTAGTTAAGGAGTTATTGATACTTCAAGTGCAAAATGATGATAGAAAACCATGATAAAAATGTACTTTTAAGTACTAATTAACCGTGGGTTGGCTAAGTGAAGGGGAGAGAACTGGGTCTCGGTTTAAAAAAGATAAGGGTGGCTGAAAGAGTCAAGGGGTGGTACTGTCGGTGGATATGGAGGTTCTGGTTCGGGTCTACAGAGGATAGTCGGTAAAGGGGGATTATTATTATTATTTATTACTTCGACACTCCTGCACTTGGGAGAAAACATCAATCTTTTAGTTGTGTCAAATCCCATATGGTGACCTCTTTTAATTAGAACCAAAAGAATGTGTGGAGCTTAGTTAACCTGAAATCCCATCTGGCAATTCCCTTTAACGAAAGCTGCTTGAGATCCTATCTGGTGATCTCTTTTAACCAAAATAAAATAATGTATAAAAAGTGATCTCATTGTAATGGGTGGCCTACTTAGGTGGAAAGAATGTGAAGTGTTGTCTCATTATAATGGGTGACCTACCAAAATGAAAGATATGATGTGGCAAGTGTGCAAAATGGGACTTACCTAGCGAAGTCCTGAAAGGATGACAGTAGAAGGGCTGGAAAACTTGCTGCTTCTTGACAATTCTCAATCGTAGGGTTTGAAAATTAGGTGCTTCCTGATTGCAGGGGTTGAAAACTTGGGGCTTCCTGATTGCAAGGTTGATCTTTTCATTTCTTTGAGATTTTCCCAATGGTAGGGTTCATCTCATCTTCTTCTTATTTCTAGATCAAAACCGATTCTTTGTTATCATCAACACAATGCTTCTTTCATTTTCCATAATCTTGCTGAACCTTGTTGATGATTTTTCCTGTAATGATTGAAAAATAATTATGCAATATTTTGAGGTTAGATGACATGTATGTGTTCTTATCTGATTTGGAATATAGGTTCCCCTTCTTTGATGTACCATCGTCATAAGGTGCCTTTATTTACATTCTAAAGCCTTCTTTGTCCTTCTGATTTACCAGCTTATCTATATACTAGTTATCAACTTCGCTGTAAGTGTCGTGCCTATTCTGGGTTATCCGCAATGATTACTCTTCTTGTTGTTTATCAAGCATGAGTGTGCCCCCCAAATATGGTGTTGTTTGATTCATCATGAATGAGCTTAACCGATCTTCTGGATTATCTTGAGAATTGTTCTCTCATTAATTATGCACATCGTGCCAACACCTATCAAGATAGTCAATCAGTCATAAACTTGCCTCAAGTTGAAACAATACTCTTCAAGTATATGTCATCACCAATCTTAGAAACTATCTAGTCGTTCAAACATGCATCTCATAGCTTGTAGTATAAGGCTCTTTGTTGAATGCTCAATATTCTTCTCAGGGGATTCCTCTCAGCTTGTCAAATCATATCATGAAAAGAAATACATTGGCATCATCAATTATGTTTAATTTATCACTCATATTCATGTAGTGAAATGTGCCTTTGATTTTCAAAATAGATGGTCTCACAGTCAATCTTGATGGTATGCATCCTTTCAATATTTATTCTAATGCACTCACACGATAACATTTGTCATGAGTCATAACCATGTTTCAGATGGTAACCCAAGATGAAGATACAATAAAAAGAATTGGGTCTCAGTTTAAAAGAAATGGGGGCGGCTGAAAAAGCTCAGAGGTGGTACTGTTAGTGGATGTGGAGGTTCTGGTTCGAGTCTGTAGAGGAAAGTTGGTGAAGGCCAGCGATGGGGTTGTTGATGTGGGTGTGGCGACAGTTAAGGGGAGAAGGAGATAGTGCCGGGTGGGCTGGCAGCTCTTGGAAGAAGAAGAAAAGGGTTTGCTGTTGTTTAGGTTTTTTTCTGTTCTTTTCTTTTCTTTTGCCAGGGGGGCGGTTGATTACTTGAAAAAGATGGGTTAGGGTTATGGTTTCTTTCTTCTTCTTTTTTTTTGTATTTTCTTTAATGTTTCAAAATTACCCCTTTCTTTGTGTGTGTTGAAGACTAGTATTTATAGACAAAAATATTGCTAGGTTTCTCAACTTGGTCCTTTAACTTCTTTTTTTTTTAATTTGGTTTTTTTTATTTTTTTTGTATTTTTTAAAAACAAGCAATATTAACATCGGTTTAATGAGAAAAATAAATTATTTTAAAAATAACACGTTAAAAGTTGAACACGTTCTGAAGATCTTTGAAAATTTAAATTCTTTTAAGACGATGCTGAAAATACTAAAAATGATGAAAATATACTAAAAAACATATTTTTTTGGATTTTTCAAAAATTTTATCAAAAAGGTAGGTAAAAAATTAGGTAACAATAGGCTAAACACTAAATAGTGTTTGGGCTGCAGGACAAATTCGGACTTCTCTGTTATTGCTAAGATTTGGACTTCCAAACAGCATAATTGAGTCTTGCATTCGCATGAATGTTTTAGGCCTATATCTTAACTTTTCATCCATATAGAGTAAACATAAATCCAAGTTCTACAACTCTAGATATAACCCAATAACTGAGCAGTGTTCCAGTTTGAACTGAATCAGTATCTCTTTTCTAAGCTTCACCTTCTCTTTGTCTTCTCAATTTCAGTAATTGAACTCATCAATTAATCATATGATTTATATAATAGATTTGCATTTAAGATGAACATTTACCATAAATTAAAGGTATCTTATAGTATCAGACTTGTTATTATAAAATATGCTTTATTTAAAAAGTTATTGATACTTCATGCAGAAAATATTGATATAAAACCTTGATAAAAATATATTTTTAAGTACTAATCACTTGTATGTGAGCTTCAAGACACTACGGAGACATCAATCTTTTCGTCGTGTCAACTACGAAAATAATGAAATAAAAAAATTCAAATATGTTAGTTCTGACCTTTCACTATTATTTTGTTATAATTGAAGCTACAAAATGAATTTTAATATGATTCTAGTTGCATTGAAAAGTAGATATTCATATATTTCTAGTGATATATGATATATATTCTAGTTCATCAAAACGATGAAGAATCATTCATTTGAAGTTGGATTTTAATTTTACTAGCAAATTATAAAATTCAACGTTGAACTTGTTTTGATTAGTTAAGTTATTATTTATTTAGTTAGTTAGTTTTTATAGGGCCTGCAACATTTTAAGGGTTATTTAGGTTAGATTTTATTTTATTATTTTAATTATTTTGAGCTTTTAATGTGTTAAGACATATTTATCAAGTTTTGGTCCTTAAGTCAAATTAAAGTTAACTTTCTACTATATAAATTAATTGTTAACATTATTTTAGGATTGCTGAATTTTTATCTAAGGTTGATGCATATCATGCTTTTTTTTTTTCCATGGTTAAGTGTTTTTCATACTAATTTTTTAATTGAATTTGCAAATTCTTTAAAAAATAGATCAACTTCATTATGATTTATATCTTTTATTCACATCTTGTTATAAACATAGGATAGGAGTGATCAATTATATATAACTTTGGTTTTAAGATAAACTTTGGTTTTAAGATAAGTTATTGTTGAGTTAAATTATAATTTTTTTTTAAAATCTTAAATTAGTAATCGAAAGGTCAAGTTTACATCATCTTTGATATCAACTTCAACCTTTTATGCAATTCCATCAACTTGTTCAAACTTTATTTTAATTAGTTTAATTTCAGTATAGTATATTCACTGACTTTATATTATCTTTTGGATTTCACATTTACTTCATGTTTCTCTAACTTTTTCCTTAAAAAATGGCAATAATTGTGTCTTCTGTATTTTTAGAAACAAACTCAATAGATAGAGTAATTGATATGCATCATGGGAGCTAGAACATAAGTAGAATGGCTGAACTGATTTGTATTATATATTGAGTGAAGATGGAGGAGCAAACTACTGCTTCTTCACTAACCTAACAGTCTTTTAACGCTTCTTGTTAATATTTCATGTACTTTCTTTAGTCTATTCGTCCTTAATAAAATCGATGCCCATCGGCATGAGAAGTATAGAAGGGAAATATACTTGAAACTTGACTGTGGAGAACTTTGTGTGAGGTTAGGGATGATTTCATAGCGACCACCAAAAGTAATTGAGTTCCGATCTTCTTCTATATGTTCTTAGGCCCATTAATTGTCCAATGAGAAGGTGTTTTTGGTGCCCATCGATTTCCCAGTCCCAGTGAGAAGGCCCACTTTTGTTGATCTCTTGGCCACACTTACAACACAAATAAATTCAATGCCACCTTCTTCTTCTCCTCCTCCTCCTCTCTCTCTCTCTCTCTTTTAAATTTAACTTAACTTTATTTATTGAATTTGAAGCCCTTCTTCTTGTATTAATCGTCTGCGACGAGAGGGGCAGAGATAAACAACACCATAGACAAGGAGGGTTTGCCATAACAAAAAACAGAAAAAAGAAGAAATGGCAGTACACCGCGACAATCTACTGGAAGAAGAAGAGAACGAAGAAGACAATGCTCTCTTTGAGGGAGACGGCTTAGTTGACCAAGATTCCGATATTCCTCCTCACCTCCGTGACCTTGCCCGCGCCGCTCAGAGCGGTGACGTCGACGC
>NW_011501338.1:5328-31738 GCF_000495115.2 Populus euphratica | reverse complement strand
AAATCTTAAATTAGTAATCGAAAGGTAAAGTTTACATTATCTTTGATATCAATTTCAACCTTCTATGCAATTCCATCAACTTGTTCAAACTTTATTTTAATTAGTTTAATTTCAGTATAGTATATTCACTGACTTTATATTATCTTTTGGATTTCACATTTACTTCATGTTTCTCTAACTTTTTCCTTAAAAAATGGCAATAATTGTGTCTTCTGTATTTTTAGAAACAAACTCAATAGATAGAGTAATTGATATGCATCATGGGAGCTAGAACATAAGTAGAATGGCTGAACTGATTTGTATTATATATTGAGTGAAGATGGAGGAGCAAACTACTGCTTCTTCACTAACCTAACAGTCTTTTAACGCTTCTTGTTAATATTTCATGTACTTTCTTTAGTCTATTCGTCCTTAATAAAATCGATGCCCATCGGCATGAGAAGTATAGAAGGGAAATATACTTGAAACTTGACTGTGGAGAACTTTGTGTGAGGTTAGGGATGATTTCATAGCGACCACCAAAAGTAATTGAGTTCCGATCTTCTTCTATATGTTCTTAGGCCCATTAATTGTCCAATGAGAAGGTGTTTTTGGTGCCCATCGATTTCCCAGTCCCAGTGAGAAGGCCCACTTTTGTTGATCTCTTGGCCACACTTACAACACAAATAAATTCAATGCCACCTTCTCCTCCTCCTCCTCTCTCTCTCTCTCTCTCTCTCTCTCTCTCTCTCTCTCTCTCTCTCTCTCTCTCTCTCTCTCTCTCTCTCTCTCTCTCTCTCTCTCTCTCTCTCTCTCTCTCTCTCTCTCTCTCTCTTTTAAATTTAACTTAACTTTATTTATTGAATTTGAAGCCCTTCTTCTTGTATTAATCGTCTGCGACGCGAGGGGCAGTGATAAACAACACCATAGACAAGGAGGGTTTGCCATAACAAAAAACAGAAAAAAGAAGAAATGGCAGTACACCGCGACAATCTACTGGAAGAAGAAGAGAACGAAGAAGACAATGCTCTCTTTGAGGGAGACGGCTTAGCTTTTCTTTTCTTAGTTAACTTTTATGTTAATGACCAAGATTCCGATATTCCTCCTCACCTCCGTGACCTTGCCCGCGCCGCTCAGAGCGGTGACGTCGACGCTCTTCGCTATGCTCTAGGTGAAATGAATAACCTTCTCTTCTTCTCTCTTTTGCTTTTCTTTTCTATTATTTGCTTGAAATTCTAGTTCTTGGAATTTAGATGAAAGGTTTTTCTTTTTTTTTTTCAAGAATTTACTTGTTAATTGGGATTGGTGTGACAAAAGAAGCCATCTAGACCGAGTTTTTGTTCTAATATTTGGATTAGTTATGGTGACTTTGGAAGATTTTTAGTAAGCTGAGCAGTAATAGCAATCTTTATTGAATGCCATTCAGCAATGGTGCTGTTGCTTATAAATTGAATAAAATTTTTTTTCCTTTGCGCGTCTATATTCCACTTTTGATCTGCCGAAAACGCCGTATAAAATAAATTATCTCCTTCGGTGGTCATGTTCTTGCGCCAAAAAAAAAAAAAAAAAAACTAGTCTGCTGCCTGCATTTAGGCCACCTTAACTTGTGGCTTTGAATTTCTGTTTCTGTATCTGATAGATAGATTTCTGGGTTCCTTGTTTCGATAATAATGGAAATAACTTTATGAAAGAGTTCGACAATGGGTTCATTTGCTCGCCAATAGTGTTTATAATGCTAGAACTTGACAAAGCTAAACCCCAAAAGCGAAGCTGCATAATTGAATATTTGGAATATCGGATTCGTAAAGATTTGGAGTTTGAACTTGAGCATGATCAAACATCAAACATTTCATTGAGTATATTGCTGGTGATGGAGATCTTTTCATACCTTCTTTATGCAGGATGTTTAAGTTTCTCCAAAATGTCTGATTGATGATGGTTTGTTACATAATTTAGAGGTTATAAAACAATATTGTAGAATGGCATTGACTTGTAAAATGATAAAAATCTTTTGGATTTCCAGGAAGAGGCTATCGGATCAAGGCTTTTAGAGTATCTATTTTATACAAAATGTGAAAGGGTAGCCTTTTTCTCTTGTTGAAGTAGAAAGTAATGGAAGAGTGGGAATTACAAGTTTTGTCTAGAAATCTCTAGAATTAGGGAGGATGTTTGCAGAACCCATTCCACCATACAAGTTAGAAATCAGAAATTTGAAATGCCAACAGAGTCAAATAGGATCTTTCTCGCTCATGCTTTAGTTTCTGATTCAGATAACCTGAATGGCAGCATTGATGAACCAGTGGAAGATGGGGACACGGCTCTCCATTTGACATGCCTGTTTGGCCATCGTCTCTGTGTCCAGGTTAGTTTACTCAATTTATTCTCTCTTGCTGCTTTTCAGTGGTGTTTTAAAATGTTAAACAGTAGTGCAAATTATTTATAGTTTCCTTTGTAGCTTCTCCTGGAAAGGGGAGCAAACTTGGAGGCCAGGGATGAAGACGGGGCGATTCCTTTGCATGATGCCTGCGCAGGGGGTAAGAATAAGAAATAATTACCATCAACATGTTCCGTATTCTTTCCTGATGAAATTATTTAAACTAATGTTGATTTTTCTTTTCTTTTTTCCACCTCACCTCCCTTGTTCTCTGCTGCAGGATTTACTGAGATAGTCCAACTTCTGGTGGACAGTGCTAATAATGCAGAGCGTGTGAAAAGGATGCTAGAAGTAGTTGATGATGAAGGTGATACTGTAAGTTCCAATAATAAATTGAATGATTTTTGTTTTTTGGCTGGAGGCCTCATTCTTAGAAAATAGGTTTCAAAAGAAATTATATCATTTCTATTTCCTTTTCTTTTTAATCTCTTTGGGGATGCTGTGTTGGGCCAGCTGATGCCATTGCTGGCTTTGCCTGGTCCTTTATCTAGTGGGAGCTGACGAGGGTTCCAAGAATGACTGTATAGTTTGGACATATAGCTGCTTAGCTGTGTTGTAACACCCGAATGACTGTATAGTTTGGACATATAGCTGTTTAGCTGTGTTGTAACACCCCACCCCAACAACCATTGTCTACTTCCGCGTGATTACTGATATTAAAACCCTTTTGCAGCCTCTTCACCATGCAGCAAGAGGTGAACATGCCGATGTTATTAGATTGCTGCTGGCTTCTGGTGCCTCCGCTACAACAGCAAACTCTTATGGACAGGTTAGTAACCATTGATTTCATTATGAAAATTATGTTTCTCATCTCTGTCTTGTACCTGTTACTAATTAATTGCTATGGCAGACTCCAAGCGAACTACCTGAACCAGATACTGAAGCGCACAGAATTTTGGCATCGGCCAGATGAGCTTCTTCATGACCATCTTCAGCTTCCTTGCCCAAACACAAGATTATACCTAATGTTTGTTGGATGAAACCTTCTTTCGTTGGCTCTGCATTTTGCATTTGTTGGCTTCTTTAGAGTCTAGCTACTTAATCTTGGAACAGCTTCTTGTTGGAGAACCCATTTCAGATTATAAATACAACGTTTCCATCTAAAGCATATAATGTATGCACTCCTAAGGCAAGTGATATAGCTTTAAGTTACCAGAAAGTGACAATACGTGTATTTTTGAACATTACATGCCGATCATGCAATGTTTTGTTTGGCGAGACAGGGAGGGAAAGGAATGGTTGAGGAAAAAACTGGAAGTATCTATAGTACATGGAATATCATATCAAATCCTGCTGCTTTTATACTACGTTAGTCACTGCAGTGACCCCAAAGTAACGAAGAGGATCAAGAAATCCCAATTATTAGCTCTCCCATTCGATGTTTACATGGTTGGCTAAAGAATTATGTAAGCGTACAATGAAGAGAATTAGCTTGGGAGAAAGGAAAAGTTGGTTTGAGAGAGAGAAGGGGAAGAAATAGATGGGCTATAATCTTGCGGCTGTTCTTGTATTTTTTTCAAATAGTAACTTTGTACAGGTGGACGTGAATACACGCGCGCACACACACCCGCACGACAACTAACTTGGATCGTAAAGAAATAAATTGAGATGATAAGAGGGGTTTAGGGTGAGCAGCAATTTGATCATCAGAAACATAAAGAATGTCAGTCTGCTTATTAGAAGCAATAAATTAAACCTGAGTGTAATTGCTAGATATAATGTCACGAACTAAGTGAAAACCAATTTCCACGTGTCATCCGAGCATGGAAAACTGGGTTGGCTATCAAAAAAGTTCAAGAAATAAATACTTGACGTATAGTAATTCTACAACACCATTAGCAGTGGCTTTATACTTTGAATTTGCAGAAAACCAAGCAACAAAGCTTTGTTTAGTAGTTTTCAAGAGCTAAAGTTTTGGTCAAGCAAAATAGCATAACCATAGTAGACTTTCAATCATCAACACTATTACTTTTATTTAGAATCATTAAAGCCATTAAAAAAAATTGCTCTAATGAGTCAAATGTAAAACAAAATACAAGTACCAAGTAGATAGTATAAGATATACTTAAATGCCTACTAATTAATATTATTGAGAGAATACATGAACCAATATACCTTATTAATTGAAAAACATATGTCAAGTTGTGTAAATATAAGATATTGAAGAGCACCTATAATTGTTTGAATTGGGTAGGGATTGAGTGGAGTAACCACTTGATTTGAATAAAGGAGAACCACAGTAATAGAAGTGTAATTGGTTTACACTAATATTCTAGTTTTTTTTATAATTTCAACAATATATTATTATTGTGAAAGAAGCAAACAATTTGTAATGAAAGAAAAATCAATGCTATAAAAATAGTAAAATGAGTTAAAGTCTTGAATGACAAACTTGGCTCTTAAAAGAGTAATAAAATACTGAAGAAAGACAAGATTATCATTTAAGTAAAATTTCATCAACATAAACAAATAGAAATATTGTAGTATCAACAAAACAAATCATGAACAAGTATCAATTCTGAAGTTATGAAATCCCAAAGAAAGTGAAAATTGGCTAGGCCAATCAAACCATGTATGAGGTGACTATTTTAGATCATAAAGAGAATGTTTCAATTTGCAAACATGGTTTGGGAATTGAGGATTATAAAAGCTATAAGGTTGGGCCATAAACACATTTGTATCAAGAAATCCATTATTATTTGTTTCTGCGTTTCAAAAGCGCTTTTGAAAAAATTTAAATTTTTTTTATTTTTTTATTAACTTCAAATTAATATATTTTTAGTGTTTTCAAATCATTTTGATGTGCTGATGTCAAAAATAATTTTTAAAAATAAAAAAAATCATTGGCATGCATTTTGGCATGAAAAGCTATTTGAAAAGCAATAGCAACCACACTTCCAAAAAAACTCAGAAAAGCATTATGTACATCAAGACTATGAGTTGACTAACTATGAGTAACACTAATATAAAGTACTGTTTAAAAAGTTTAAGACTTTACCATTGGACTAAATATTTGCTAAAAATTATCCCATTTCTTATTAATGATAACCTTTAGCCACCAAACATGCTTTGTAGAGCTCAATAGTCTCATTTGTCTTGCTTTTAATCTTGTATGTCTACAACCCACCACATTCATAGTCAAATTATATAGGATCAAGTGTCATTAGAAGCAAATACATAAATGTTAGCAATTATAATAGATTGCCACTCATCATATCATTTGACCTTAATAAAAGATGATGATTAAATTGAAGGATGCTAATAGTTCTTTAGGGGACAAGCAGGACGAGGTTGTAAGATCATATGGTGTTGATTTTCAATGCTAAAAGAAGATGTAGAAGTAAAAGTAGACAACATGGTAATAAAACTTACATTAGCAAGAAGATTCAAGACAACGGTGATACAATAAGGATGAAAAAGATACAAGTGAGTGACAACACAATGAGAGGGAGAAGAAGAGGATATAAAAGACTAAGAAGAAGAATAAGGAGGCTTACAACATGCTGGTTTTTTTTGCAAAATAGGCAGAAAAGAGATAAACTAATAAGCAATATTACAAAAAAGCTTAAAAAAAGATAGGGTGACCCAATCAAAAAAGTAAAAATCCACTATGAAGAAGATTAATAAAAGAACGAAAGAAAGAAACATTATTTGGACTAAAAGAATTGAAAAATAAAAAGAATGACTCAAGAAAAATATAATGACGAACAATGTAGATATAATGAGAATGAATGTCCATACATTAATAATAAACATAGAGTGAATTAGGAAGAATAATAAACATAGAGTGAATTAGGAAGACATAGTACGGAACGAAAAGTCATTTTAATATGATTATATGAAAAAAATAGTAAAAACATAAGCATCCAAAAACTTTAAAGAAACTATATTCATAATGAAAGCAAAATAACACTTTAAAAGAAGAGTTAAAACATAGAATTAGAGTTAGCATACGATTAATAAGATATACAACAGTTTCAAAGTTATATGATCAAAACTTAAATGACAATGATGCTTAAGCAATAAATGCAAGTTTTATTTTACTGATATGTCAATGATGGCATTCAATAATTCTATTTTACTTATGAGGGCAAGTGATATGATAAAGAATGCTAGAATTATAGAGAAAACAAAGGTGTAAAGTTTTTGAACTCACCATCCTAATCAATTTGTAAGCTTTTGATATAAGTACAAAATTAAATCTTATTAAGTTCTTAAAACTATATTAAAATTTCAAAAACTTTTAATTTAACATGTATAGTGTAAAACAAAAAGAATTTGGCAAAATAGTTCACAAAACAACAAAATAATGATACCTTTCAAATAAAAAAATGGAGGAAAAAAATCCAAACATCATTAAATATTAAATCTAAAGAAGTAGTGCTCGTATATTTTAAAGAAATTACAGCTAATCTACTAGATTTACCCATAAGTAGTACAATTAAAATTGAAAGAAAATGATAGTATAAAAAAATGTTTATTAGAAACTAAATGACATGCACACATTAGTGAAGATGACCAAGATGACAACACCAGAGTTTGGGTGACACACAAACGGCATGAAAGGTACAAGGATTGGGTAAGGAAGAAGAAACATGAAGGATGTAAAGAACATCTTTATTGGTGTTAAAAGAATGATATCCTTTGAAGTGCAATCTTGAAGTGCAATCCTTGGCAAGATAAAAATAATCATGAAATCCAAAAAAGAAATTATTATTAATAGAAAATTAAAGCACAAAAAGAAAATACTTTATTATATCATAAACTCATAAGATAGATGATAAATTTAAGATACAAATAAATGTAAGAATGTAAGAATAATCAATAGCATAAATTATAAAACACTTACCAGCCCCTACTTTAAGATGATCTAAATCATAATAGTATTATTTAAAGGGACATGATGAGTAACTCTAATATTTGAGTGCCAATCAAGAGAGTTAAAACTACTACAACTACTAGCCAAATCTATTTATACTATTGAGTTTACTAAGCCAACTTATTACAATCTTTTCCCACCTCCAGATTAATTATTATTGTTGCCTCTATGATTGATCTAAAGAGTGCAAGAGGTGGCCAAGTGATCCTAACTACCATATAATTGATATCATAGATATGGTTGCGAGTTGGACCAATTCCAAAATTATCGTGATCTAAGCTTTTGATAAGTATTATTGGTTGGACTATGACCACACTATTGATGACCTCTTCTATTATGGTTAAACCTCTCATAATCACAATGAAATTATTATCAAAATAGAAAGTTGATGAAAAATATTTTTATTGATAAACTCACGGCTTAATAATAAATAGTGTAGTTTAGTAATATATAGGTTATACTTGAGTCGTAATAGTAGTTACAAGATTTTTAAACTCTACGTGAAGCTCTTTGAAAAGGTAAAGGTTAAATCTAAAGGATGAAAAGGTTTACTAATAGTTACGAGGTTTACCAACAGTTATAAGTTCATCATTATATGTCTTTCCATGTTGAAAATAGGCTATGACACTTTCATTAGATTTCTAACATAGTTCAATCAAGGCAAAATGTATAGAAATAAGATATTGCACAACTTATAATTAAACACAGTACCTCAATAAAGATGGAGGCAATTAGTGGGCTCTTGAGTAATTGATCTTGTTATGCTCATATGGTATAAGATAGATTGATTTCTATGGTATTATAATATGGTGATTTTGGTAAGACATGGCCGTTACCATCAATGAATTTTAATAAGCCATAACTTAACAGAAAGTGTTTCCAAAAGATATTGATGTTGTTTGTAAGCTTCAAAAAGAGATAATGATGAATGTGTTTAAAGTTATAACTATCATAATTTAGTGGTGTGGAGTTGACACCATTACAATTATAAGAGGTTGGTGGAACTAAAGTAGGATTTGTTATGGGTTGTGATATAAAAGACATTTGTGTAAGAGATTGATTTTCTTAAATAGTCATGGATGCAATTATGTAATAGGCTTTGATACTATAATAGAACAATAAAGAGAATTATTTTGAGAGAAAAGGAAGAAATTGTTGTGAACTATATTCTTATACTTGTTGGGTTTCTCAAAATATATAGATGTAGTGGAAATATTAAATTTAAAATTAGTTAGGATTCCTAATGATTCTATTAGATAAATCTAAAATTATTTTAGAATTTTATGTGAAAATTACCCGAAGATCAAATATTATTATCGGCTTTGAATATTTGCTTCAAATGATGGGTCATTACAAATAACAAATCGTCTAATTGTCTGACTTCTAATAGTAATTTACACAAATCAATCAGTGAGAAATCTCTTAAACTCTTTTGGAGAGAGGAATTGTTATACTTTAATTGTGCCTTAAACCCTTTTTGGAGAGAGGAATTGCTATACTTTAGTTCTTTTCTTCTATGTTTTAAATATTTCAATATTGTACTCTACTCAACTTTTTCACTATCCACTAAAAATAAAAGACATAACTTTCTATTTAAAGAGAAAACTAAAATCCCTATAAATAACAAAATATCAATTTGCCTCTTAAATAATATTATATTTATTATTTTAGGCTGATTTTAGAAATTTATTCAATTAAAACCCTAATTGATTTTTCTAGGTCTAGAATTCTAATTCTCTATATAAATTACACTTTAATCTTTAATTTCAAAAACTTATTTATAATAAAGTTATACTTGATTAACAAGCTCATTTTAATTTATAACCAATAGTTCTTATATGTGTGACTCGATTAAGAAGCTCATTTTAATTTATAACTAATAGTTTTTATGTGTGACTCATTGAGTTCCCTAATAAATTAGTCTAAATATAAATCATAATCCTAAATAAAATTGAATTATATAAATTAATTTATTATCAATTCAATAACTGATTGATTTATATTTAAAGATCAAGTACAATGTCATGATCCCCTAAATATTATGAAAGTTATAAGTAGTTTGACTTAATCTTTCAGTGATTAATTTCTTAATGTAATTTTATCCATTCATCAACGATATTCCAATTTAAACATTATAACAAATAGTGTGTCTACTATATCAAATTATATTTGTTCACAACACTATAATCATTGATTTTTTAAATAAAATTTGAAACTTTTTACAAATCTCATTTCACATTGCGTAAGAATTTACAATCAAATCAATATTATTTAAGAACAAATGAAATTTTTTTCTCAAATTTATCTAAGGTGATGAATCTTCTCTTGATTACTTAAATACCTTCATATATTCATATTAAACCTAATATATTCCTATCTTGTTATACTTGATTAGAACAATATGTAGCAAGATAAACACATAACACTATAAAATAACTTAATGATTTCAAATTCAATAATTACTTTTACAACTATCACATGAATCTTTCCATATACACTTGTAATTTAAGAGATAATTGGCTAGGTCTAATATTATATTTGATCATATTACTTGTATTATGATCATTGTAACCACCTGAATACAAAGGTACAAACTCACGATAAGTGAATCAATAGAACATAGACTGTTCTTTTAGACATGAGTAAAGATTGGCCAATAAAAACAAAGGCAAACAAATTTACACAAGCTAATATATGTTATTTCAGTGCCTGAATTTCCACAATGAAATGGTACAGTAGTGGCCAAGGCAACTCATTAAAAACTGGAACAGCACACACACAAAGAAACAAGGAAAGCAATTACCATATACAGGACCTGTCCATGATTTGTTAAGGTGGAAATTCAATGTACAGGCGCCATCAGAAGTGCTGTTTGTGACTTTTATTGATGTGTAAGTCATGATTCTCATGTAGAAGCCCCACTTCTGTTACAGCCTTTAAAAGCAACAGCCACCATTAGAAGTTACATGGTGTTCTGGTTTCTGCTTTAAAATGTTTCTCTTCACGGCCGTAGATCCTTCTTCCAAAAGACTAGGGACCTCCATTATCTAAAACACAAAATCATTAAATTTCAGTTTCGAGAACAGAAAAGGTACATGAGAAGCTTCCCTTGGGATTGTTTTCCCAGGCATCGTGCCCATAGATAAAGCGGTCCAACCCTTCTATCAGAGAAATGGCAACAAGGAAATAATTTAATAAATGTTTTCATTAGGAGACATCAACCGATCTGACTAATATTTTACACTAATAAATGAAAATGGACATATATACCAGACAGTCAAGCATGAATTTACGTTGCATGAAAGCTCCAATTGCAAACCAATATACTATTTTAATTCTGCTTATTTTAACAAATCATTTACTCTTTTACCGTGGCAAAAATCTAATTTGTGATTATGGCATGGAATGATATTTGCCAGACAGAGCATGCAGTCTCCGATAGTACCTTCAATGCCAGCTCTTCAAAGCATTGCTCCACATTTTCTCTAGTTTTCGCACTGCATTCAAGAAACAGACAACCATGCTGTTTAGCAAGAGCCATCCCCTCATCTTTAGTTACATCCCTTCCAGACTCCTGAAATCATGGAAAAAATGGAACAATAATATCAAGAGAAATAAAAGGGAGTTTAGGGCACTCATTATACTGCATTGGTCTACACTAAGCTTGCATCAAAGTTATATTATCACCTTCTGTTAACTAGTTTATCCCTCTTAAGAAAATAAAAACAAAAAACTTACTTTATCAACTTTATTTCCAACGAGCATCTTGACACAGTCTTGATTTGTGGAGAAGAGCTCAACTTCTTTACCCCACACGTCTGATAAGTTTGTGAAGGTTTCTCTCCTTGTCACATCATAAACTGTAATCAGAGAAGATATCAGTTTTTGATGGGGCAGTCAAAACAATGGGAGTTCGCTTCCAAAGATTTTCTCAAAACAATAATCAGTTAACAATGAGTTTCAGCATGCTAAAATTCATATTAGTTCATCCAACCACAATGACGAGCAAGGCCATAAAAGTAAGATTCCCTTAAATGAGCTAGATGGTATAACAGAAATTCTGGCAGGCTGGCATGACACGTGCAGAAGCTGGTTGTATGATCAATTCATGATACATTTGACAAAGCCATCATTATGCTACTACATTAAAGAGATTAAAAGGAAAAGATGAAAGCACTACTTCCCTCCTCCTTTGTAGACTTGTTTGGGATGCGCTGGGTTAAAAAATTCCATCTATCTTACTTGAAAGCTAAATGAATTGCTTTAAATTTTAGGGCAATCTCCTAAAAAATTGGAATGTGATACAATACCGACCATTTTCTATTATAAATGAAATATGAAATTCTATATTTAGCATGATATATGTACAGCAATATAAAAAATTTGACAACATAAACATATAGATTTCATCTTAGAAATGAAGGTAACATGACAGCTAGATTCAAATATTGCTATCAGACTTTCATGCCAGTAAAAGGAATTTGCACTAATGCCAATTGATGATTCTTTGAAAGTTGCAAGCAGCATCACAAAATCACATGATGGATAGTGTTTGTTTCATACCAAGAATGATCCCTTGGGCATTTCTGTAGTAAGAACTAGTCAGTGTTCGGAACCTCTCCTGTCCAGCTGCGAGAACCATAATGGTTTTATGAATCAAAATACATAAATGACTGATATCATTAATGTTAACAGAAACATGGGTTAGCAAAAAAATAGTCTATTTATTGAAGCCAGAAAAGCCACTCCACGTCTCAACAGAAAACAGTTTCTCTAAATTTTCTGTGTTATAATTGATATCCCACTATTACATTGCCAGAAACTTACAAATTAGTGAGATCAATATTTTAGAATCTTTTGACATTGTTGGCTCCATCACTCAGCTCAGAAGGTCAAAATATGGAGACAAAAAGTTTTACATAGACAACAGGAAACATATATAAACAGAAAGAAGATAATCCTGTGATTTCATTACATACCAGTATCCCAAATTGTCAGCTTTAATCGCTTTCCTCCTACTGTTAGCTGCTTGATCTTAAAATCCACACCTTCATACAAAAACAGAGACAAAGAATCTCAATGCATCCTCATTATAGAGAACTCAATTATTCAGTTGATCACTCAATTGAAGTTACAAGCAGAAATCACGAGCCTCCCTTTTCTATGTAATGATTAACATCTAATCGCACATTGACTTGGTTAAGCATTGAAGGAGTCAACATAAAAATAAGGCCCCAGCTACTTGTAGTCGACAAAGACAGGTTTTACTATATAACAGTCGCCATCTAATAAATCATAAGAAATAAAGAGAACTTAATATCGCTAATTGAGAGCAATTAACAAAAAGCGGAAACTCAAAACTGGTTACTATGTTTCATAATCACTGAACAAGTTTCAACCAATGAAGATAGATCCAAAGGCATTACACACTGTTAGCTAGCTAAGAAAACCATGTAACAGTAAAGAGAAAGCAAAAAAATGATAGAGAAGTTTTTAATTAATACCAATAGTTGGTGCGAGATCCTCAACAGAACTGGAAATGAAACTGACAAGAAGACTACTTTTGCCAACCCCAGAATCACCGATCAACAAGATCTTGAACGATAGATCATATGATCCCGAAGAGGATCCCATTCTTATTATTCCAATCCGAAAAACAAAGCCCTTTATTGTCTCTCTTTTTTTCTTTTTTAAGTATCAAGTATACTTTGTTTGAAACAATTTTAAACTAAAAAATCCTTTCAGAAAAAAATATACACTGTATCTGCGTTGTCTATAATGATGATCAAAACTGTTGTGCTTGTTTTTTTCTCTCTTGAAAACAATGAAAAGTACGGAGTGAAAAAGAAAGAAATGCCTGAGTTAAATTTATAGAAGAAATTGAGGAGAGAAAAGTAATGGCATCAATGTTGGTTTTTTGAGAGAGAGAGAGAGAGACTAAACAAAACGGCTAGCTCACTGGAGAGAAACAGAACACCTGACTGACGCCAACGTTATTATTTTATTTTATTTTTTTAGCAAAATGAATCATTGACCATAGTCTTTTTCCAAGGCAATTTTTATTGTTATTTAAAGGTGTTATAATTATAAATAGATATTTTATCCGAGTTTTATTGTGAGTAGATAATTTTTTAATAAAAAATATATATATACATGTTTTTGTAATTAAAAAATTTCAAATACAAATAAAAAACTTTATACATATATATAATTAAATAAATCGATATGATGTGTGTTAATAAATAGAAAAAACAAATAATAAATAATAACTAAAATAAAAATAAAAAAATAAAAAATAAATATAAATCAATATATTTAATTTTATAAGACGGGATATATGTTTGCTATATTTATTTAGTAATAAAAATAATTTTAAAAAAACAATTTTAGAAAACAAAAAACATGTGAGGAATGGAATAAAACAAAAAAAATGAAAAAAAGAAAAAAGAAAAAACATGTAAGGAATTGGAAAAAAAACGAAAAACAAAAATTTATGGGAAAAGGTACAATATTTTCTATACCTTTTTTAATTTCATAATTTAAAAATGTGTTGTAGTGTAACAATTCATCTTTTTTTAAGTCACTTAACTAATTAATCTAGTTATATTAGTTACTAAAACTATTATATAATTACAACTCAAAGTGCATTTTTTTAATAAATTGATGTTAATTATTAAATAAAAAAGTAAGTGATTAAGAATTATTAAATTAAATCATTTATTATGTTGTAAAAAATTATCTTACTTTTTTATAATTTGATTAATTTCTCTACAATTTTCACAGGGAGGCTAATGAAGTACAACTTCAATAAAAAAAAAAAAAAAACCATAAAAGGGGTAGCTTGTTACCTTAGGAAAGAAAAGAGAGGAAAAAAATTATTTCCTTCACAAAAAGAAAAACCATTTTTAATGATTACAAACTAATATATACATGTATTTATTCCAATATATATCTTATATTATTTCAAAAAATTGAAAAAATTATATTTCTAATGGCTCCAAATAATCATAGAAAGCATTAGTGTTTTTTTTTATATACCTATGATGTGTTGCTTTTTCTCTAAGAAATTAAATTTGGAGAGGTACATTTGCAATTAGAAATAAAACAAAAGACTATTTTACTGTTTAATTCACTAATGTATAATATTTAATTTAAATTTAATTAATAAATAAGTTAAATTCATTTTATTTCATATATTATTCTCGGTAACTTATCTCATTTCTTTAAAGGTAATTTTTTTAAAAATTAATTTTAATATTAAAATTTTTCTATTTGGAATTGTAAATTAGAGGGATTGACCTCTAATTTATTTTTGTAATTTTTTTAGAAATTGAATTTTTTTAGAATTCAATTCTTGACCATAAAATTTTTTACAAACATAAAATTTCATTAAAATCTAAGTTATAATCAGGTCTTTTTTGCAAATTAGGGACCACGGAATAATTTGCTCATTTTCTCAGTTAGTGTCCCGAGATGCGATGCCGTTTTCGCGAAACACCGTGTTGTGTCTAAACTCGGTCCCACGTGGAGTTTGTCTCCCATCCAACGAGCGTGCGCTCCGACCGTCAGGTGACGGGGTCTTGTCATGGGTGACTGGGCAAAGTGTTAAGGTCACTTATGGGCTCCACAACAAGGGTCCGTTCGAAGCTGTGGAGGGGGAGTGTCCTCGTAGCCACAAATAAATAAAATTCATTTCCATGCATCCCATTCGCTGAATTTATTCCAGGGATTGGTGGTGCGTTTTTTTGGACTCATTTTTGCAAAATAAATCTTTTTTTATTTTTCTTATTCAGGAAAATTAGTTTTGTTATTTTTGTCAAAGAAATGTGACAAGCTTAAATAATAATAATAATAATAATAATAATAATAGATCTTCATTAGATGATTTTTTTTATTTTTTTAAAATTTTTATCATTATCATATTAAAATCATCAAAAAATATTAAAAGGTATCAATTTGATTTTTTTTTAAACAAATAATATTTTAAAAATAAGTTGAATTATATTCCCAAAAAAAATATAAATATTATAAGAAAAAGTAATAAAACAACATCATTAATCTATGCAATTTTATAATTTATGTAAAATCACTAGATTTATGGGTTGCACTTTGTTGCGGCTTGATCATTTTTTTTTTATGTAAAAGAAATGCTAGAAAAAAAAGATTTAAATAATATGAATAAAAAATTAGAATAACAATAAATAGAATAACAAAAAAAATAACAATAAAAAAAAGTTAAAAAGAATCTAACATAAGCTCATTTGGAGTATAAAAAAACTCAATGTTATATGGTGAAATTTAAAAATAAAACTTAGTTAAATCGCGTTAACTCATAAATTTCATTATTATGGACATAAGATTGAGATAATACCATAAAAAATAAAAACATTCAATTGAAAAGAAAAGGAAAAAAAGCACGAACATTATTTTTTAATATATCAAATGTTAAATAATAAATTGAAATAAATAAATTTTAAGAAATGACCAAAGAAAAAGTTAGCCTACGTTAACTTTTGAAATTGGTGAATTTTGTTATGAACTTGAGACTACTTTTCTAAATAATAGGCTTCTATCACGAGCTGGATTAATTAACCTTATAAAAAGTAAATAATAAAAAATAACAAAGCAAAACTAACAAAAAAAGGTAAAAAAAATCATCTTAAAAAAAAATAAAAAAACCAAACAAACCTGAACAAACTTTCTAAACTTGATTTATATTCTAAAACTTGTAACCCAACCTAAATTGAATTAAAAAACTTGATTCTCAACAAATTTAAATTTGAAAGATGAAATCATGAAAAATATCAATTTTAAAAACTTGCATAAGAAAAAAAAAGATAATAATGTAAAAAATGAAGATTGAATTTGATAGAAAACAAAACTTATAGAGGATGAAATTGTAAAAATAAAAAATAATATAAAAAATGACCCTGAGCAAAAGAAAAGGCAAAAAAGAATGTAGAATGAATTTGACAGATGAAAAAATAGAAAGGGGTAAAATTGAAAAAATATTTGTAATTTTATGAGTAAACATGTTTTTTAAAAATATGACTTGAGGCCTAGACTGGATTGAGAGAAAAAACTAATATTTGGACAAACCAAAACACAATTTGGGAAAATACCCAAAAGGAATAGTTAAAAAAATTATATAAAATATGTTGCATGTGTGTGGCGTTGCAGCGAATATTCCTCCTTTAAAATTTTATCTTATTTATTTAACTAGCAAATATGAGGAGACAAGAAATTTTTATCTTTTATTTATTAGTGGAAAAATTGAAAGGAAGTAGTCACCTAATATTTTGGTTACTAGAAACTCTAACTAGTCTTAGAAATTGGGTATGAGAACTGGTTGTATAAAGTAAAGGTATTAGCACCTCAAATACGTCATATCTAAGATAAGGTGCATTGTTTTATTGTCTGATAAAATCTAAAGTCCTGTTATATTTTCTAGTTGTTGGTCCATCTATAATTTAAGAAAAATTCTGAGAGATCCCTATCTTATTAGGTAAAATCTAATCATTCTAACATCAATAAATAATTTAATATCAGGAATATGTCTTACGTTTAATGTTGTAACTACAAATATTAAAATAAAACAATTTTTTTTGGAATTTTTGAACTATTGGTCTAGTTCTCATTTAATAAACTGGTTATTAAAACCAAAATCCATGCTAATACATATTTTTTAAATTTTTTTGTTATATGAAAATACAATATGATTTTTTTTATTTTTTGAGAGACTTGGTCGTATGTATAAAAATTATTTTAAAATTTTTTTAATGTTTTGACAAAAATCAGATATTTTAATATCGGATTTATATCTTTACAATATATAAATACATACCAGTATTGATCAAAATACAATAAAAAGATTTGGAAAATTACAGATTTTTAAAATAATTTTTTTCTGAAAATTATTTTTTGCTAGGCCCAACCCAGCCTATATAGCAGGGCTGGAAACCCAACTAGCTTGCATGACTGGGTTGGACCAAGCTAGCCTAGCTCGGTCACTAGCCTATGCCAGTGACTAGCCCTAGCCATCCGTGCATGCGTGTATGAACAGTGCAAAGGTAATTAAATTACTTTCGCATTCTTCATCATCATTCTTGCAAATAGCAAGAATTTAGAAAAGAAAAAAAAAACCAACAGAACATTGCACCTGCTTGTTTGCTGTTATTGGCTTCCTTATGTTTTTTTTTTGTTTCTTATATACTAACATGCTGACACGACTAAAAGATTGATGTCTTCTTTCAAATGCAGGAGTGCGAAGTCATAAATAACCTGGCAAGACCAGGGTTGAACCATAGGGAGGTTAATTGTATAAATTATAAACAATAATACAACAACAACAATAATAGTAGTAGTAGTAGTAGTAGTAGTAGTAGTAGTAATAATAATAATAATAATAATAATAATAATAATAATAATAATAGTAATAGTAATAATAGTAATACTAATAGTAATAATTATAATAGAAGAAGAAGAAGAAAATGAAGAAGTTGTTGAGAACTTTGAGATGAAATATCAATGTAAGAATTAAACAATGATAACAACAAATGTCAAGGTTAGAGAATCCAGTAATAGTATGTCAAAAAAGTATAGTATAAACTCTTATTATTCAATTGGAAACCACACACAAAGAAGGTTCCAATCAGATTATAAATTGTTAACATGATTACATTAGTTATCTTATTCGATCAATGCTAATACTTGTAAATGTTGTCAGGTATTCATGATTATAACTTATATTAACTGACACGACTAAAAGATTGTTGTCTTCTCCCAAGTGCAGGAGTGTCGAAGTAATAAATAACCCGGCAAGACCGGGGTCGAACCACAGGGAGGTTAATTGTACAAATTATAAATAACAATAATACAACAACAATAATAACAATAATAGTAATAATAATAATAATAATAATAATAATAATAATAATAATAATAATAAAGAAAAAAAAGGAGAAGAAGAAGAAGAAGATGAGAACTTTGAGATGGAATATTAATGTAACAATTAAACAATTATATTAACAAATGTCAAGGTTAGAGGTTTCACTAATGGAATGTCAAACAAGTATAGTATAAACTCTTATTATTCAATTGGAAACCACACACAAAGGAGGTTCCAATCAGATTATAGATTGTTAACATGATTACATTAGTCATCTTATTCGATTAATGCTAGTACTTGTAAATCTCATCAAGTATTCATGATTATAACTTATGTTAACAACAAATCAAGTTCCTTTCATAGCTCAGGTGTCGGTTATACCATACAGTATGAGCTATGAGAGTGCCAAGCATTTGTTGTACCTTAACTTATGTTAACAACAAATCAAGTTCCTTTCATAGCTCAGGTGTCGGTTATACCATACATTATGGGCTATGAAAGTGCCAAGCATTTGTTGTACCAAGTGTTATACAACATAAATCAAGATTAGTCATTTAACAAGCAAAGTATTAAAGAGTGAACAAGATAACAAATATAAAACATGTTAGTATCAAACATTAAAGTCCATATTAAGTTTACACTATACTTATTCTTACACCATTAGTGTAACCTTTTCACCTTGACATAACTAACTTAGCTAGACATAATGAAAGAAAGCAAAATAGATAAACAAAATAAGAACATAAAAGTTAACTAAGTAAAGGAAAGGAAATGAAAGGCATAAACTTAATATTAATGAAAGCAAAGCATAAACATTACAAAAAATACAAAGAGAGAAAGGAAGAGCATGATCTTGATCTGGAAACCAAGATGCCAAAATGCATGGCAAATGCCTCTTTTTATAGGCCAAAATTGGGAACTATTGATTTGATGACTAATTGATAAGTGGGTGGCCAACTTTTGACTTGGTGACAATCCTTATCTTCACTTGTCTGCTCACAACGTCATTGATAACGTCAAACTTGGAGCCAGTTGTAAACATGAAAGTTGTAGACAATTGTCTCAGCTTTCTTGTGTAAAAACTTCAGCTCATTTGGACTTCTAAAACTCCAGATATGGCCAAAATACCGAACAGTGCTCGGGCTGGAAGACAGATTCGGGCTTCTTTGTTGTTGCTACAATTTGGACTTGATAATGACCTTTTTAGATCTTGGGCTCCATATGAAAGTTGTAGGCCTATGTCTTACCTTTCCATCCATATAAATTGGACCTAAATCTGAGATATATAGCTCCAGATATGACCCAATTACCGAACAGTGTTCCGGTTTGGATCGCACCGACATCTCTTTTCTAAGTTTGGCCATCTCTTTGCCTTTGCAATTTAAGTTCTTAAAGTCATCAATCAATATTTTCATTTATGTGATAGGCCTGCATTTAAAATGAACATTTACCATAAATTAAAGGTATCTTATATTATTAGATATATTATTATAAAACATGCTTTAGTTAAGGAGTTATTGATACTTCAAGTGCAAAATGATGATATAAAACCATAATAAAAATGCACTTTTAAGTACTAATCATTAACAACAAATCAAGTTCCTTTCATATTATAGGTGTAGGTTATACCATACGGTTAGGCTATGAAAGTATCAAGTATTTGTTGTACCAAGTATTATATAACATAAATCTAGATTAGTCATTTAACAAGCAAAGTATTAAAGAGTAAACAAAATAACAAATACAAAATATCTTAGTATCAAACATTAAGGTCTATGTTGAGTCTACACTATAATTATTTTTACATCATTAGTATAACCTTTTCACCTTGACATAATAAACTTAAGTAAATATAATGAAAGAAAGAAAAATAAATAAACAAAATAAGATAAAAGTTAACTAGTAAAGGAAATGAAATGAAAGTGACACGACCAAAAGATTAATGTCTTCTTCCAAGTGCAAGAGTGTTGAAGTAATAAATAATCCGGCAAGACCAGGGTCGAACCACAAGGAGATTAATTATATAAATTATAAATAACAGTAATATAACAACAAAAACAAGAATAACAACAACAACAACAACAACAACAACAATAATAATAATAGTAGTAATAGTAATAGTAGTAGTAGTAGTAGTAGTAGTAATAATAATAATATAAGAAGAAGAAGAAGTCGATGAAAACTTTGAAATGAAAGATTAATATAAGGATTAAATAATGATAACAACAAATATCAAGGTTAGAGAATCCACTAATGGTATTTCAAACAAGTGTAGTATAAACTCTTTTTATTACTCAATTGGAAACCACACACAAAGGAGGTTCCAATAGGATTATCAATAGTTAACATAATTACATTAATTATCTTAATCGAATAATACTAATACTTATAAATGTTGTGAGACATTCATGATTATAACTTATGTTAATAACAAATCAAGACCTTTTCTTAGCATAGGTGTAGGTTATACCATACGATTGTGCTATGAAAGTGTCAAGTATTTAATGTACCAAGTGTTATACAACATAAATCTAGATTAGTTATTTAATAAGCAAAGTATTAGAGAGTAAACAAGATAACAACTACAAAATATGTTAGTATCAGATATTAAAGTCCATGTTAAGTTTACACTATACTTATTCTTACAACATTAGTGTAACCTTTTCACCTTGATATAATAAAGTTAACTAAACATAATGAAATGGAGAAATATAAATAATCAAGATAAGAACATAAATAAGATAAAAGTTAACTAAGTAAAGGAAATGAAATAAAAGGCATAAACAAGATATTAATGAAAGCAAAACTTAAGCATTAAAAAAATATAAAAAGAGAAAGCAAGAGCATGATCTTGATCTGAAGACCAAGATGTCTAAATGCATGGCAAATACCTCCTTTTATAAGCCAAAATTAGGAATTATTGATTTGATGATTAATTGATAAGTGAGTGACCAACTCTTGACTTGGTGACAATCCTTATCTTCTCTTGTCTGCCCAAAACATCATTGATAATGTCAGAATTGGAACCACTTAAAACTTGAAAGTTGTAGGAAATTGTCTCAGCTTTTTAGGAAAAAAGATTAAGGTCATTTGGACTTCTAAAACTTCAGATATGGGCCAAACACTGAACAATGTTCAAGCTGCAGGATAGATTCAGATTTCTTCATTGTTGCTACAATTTGGACTTGAAAATGTTTCTTTTAAATCTTGGGCTCTCATGAAAGTTGCAGGCCTATGTCTTACCTTTCCATCCATATAAAGTAGACCTAAATGCAAGATCTACAGCTCAAAATATGACCCAATTACCTAATAATGTTCTGGTTTGAACTGCATCAGCATCTCTTTTCTAAATTTGGTCATCTCTTTGTCCTTTCAATTTCAGTTTTTAAACTCATCGATCAATCCTTTCATTTATGTGATAGGCCTAAATTTAAAATGAACATTTACCTCAAATTAAAGGTATCTCATATTATTAGATATGTTATTATAAAATATGCTTTAGTTAAGGAGTTATTGATACTTCAAGTGCAAAATGATAATATAAAACCTTGATAAAAATGCACTTTTAAGTACCAATCACTAATCAAAGTAAATCCAACAAAGAATAACAATTAAAAAGACTCGAGAAAATCCAGGTTGTTTTTAAAATTAATGAAAAATCCTAAGAAAAGAAAATAAATAAAAATAAATTTAGAAATTTATCTAAAAAAATAGCAATAAAAAGAACTAAATTTGCAAGAAATAAAATAAAGGGGGTTGAAATAGAAAAAGGTTTTTACCCTTACAATTTTTTTTTGAAATCATTTCAAATATTGAATGATGACATTAAGAAAAAAAATATCAATTTAAAGAATTGTTCAAAAAAACCAATAAAAATGATAACAAAAAAACCTGATATAACCACGTCATTTGCAAGACCAATAAAAAATTGAAGGATGAAATAAAAAAAAAATTAGCTTAGACAAAGAAAAATTAAAAAACCAAGCAAATCAAAACGAACGTCTTAAACCTTATCAAATCTTTAAAACTCACAATCCATAAAACCCTAAATCTAAGTCAAATAAAAAACATTTATTACAAACCAATTTAAGAATATGAATTTTAAAAACTTGTCAAAGAGAAAAAATAATAATCAAAAGAATAAGGATCAAATTTAATAGGAAATAAAATAAAGGAGGGTGGAATCGTAAAACAAAATCAATTTCAAACAAAACAAATAGAAATTAAAGAAATATGGATTAAATTTGAAGATAAGAAAATTGAGGGCTGAAATTTAAAAAGCATACCAATTTTATAAACTGTTTAAGATAAAAAAAGTTATAATAAAATGAAAAGGAACCAAATATGAAGAATAAAAAAAAATCAAAAGGCTGTAATGGATATTTTAAGAGATTGATGTGAAAATCTAGGTGGGGAGAGAGAGAAAATGAGATAAAAAGACATCCAAACAACTAGAAATCTTGGACCACGCGCCACCCTAATATGTTAAGAGCACCAAGACCTTTTAAACATCACTTTAAAAGGTGATATTTAATTGTTGGACGACCATACAAACACTGCTCAAATGCCGAGAGGGCTATTTATATCCTAGTTCGTGTGTTACACATGCCAACTATTTTTTTTAAATAATATTTAATATATGTTAATTATTAAAATGTCTATAACTAACCTTTAAATCTACAATAATAAAATCAATATAAAATGACAAAAAAAACCTTATAAGAATTATTTTGTTTTTATTTAAAGACATCAAAGTAAATACATTATTTTAAAAAAATTAAAAAAAAAACAACCCTTAGTAATAGGCATTATATATATTTTTAATCTATGGTTGTATTAATGATTTTACTGTATAATAAAAAAATAAAATGACCAATATAAACTCATATAATTTATAAAAAATAATTATGTCATAGTAAAAAATAACATTACCTCTAATTTCTAGATCAAAGTTTTCTTGAGTTAGGAACAATTTTATCCTATGACTATTTCAATAAATAGTTAAATGTCTCTGGTGATGTAGTAACTTCTCATTCTTTTATATATATATATATATATATATATATATATATATGTATTTAATTTTTAATTTAATAAAGAAGCGCCTGCCCACAACTTTATTGATAGCATATCCTTTTCTTTTGGACTAAAATCAGCAATTGGAATGCGAGTTTTGTTTATGGGCTCAAGCCGAAAAGTTTTCAATTGATTGCTTTACAGCTTGATGATGGCTTTGTGACGGATACCACAACCTTTGCGTCGGTTTTACCGCACTTGACACGTCTTGCTTCCTTGACAGAACAAAGCTAAACGGAACGGAGGATGGAAAGCAGAACCCAAATGCTTTGGTCCCTTCGGTGGGCTGAGTTTGTTGGGCGTCTCTTCCTTCAAGAATCGTAGATAGCACCTCCTCACCAACATGACAATAGCAACAGTTACCACAACCACACCTTTGAATTTTGTGTTTAGGAAATTATTCCTCAAAAACTCTGTAATTTCATAAGCTTTTGCCCTAAAATTGTGGACTCCATGTTTGCACGTTCAATATTGCTGTGTGCTTGGGATCCTTGGCCAAGTGTGTGGAACCACTGCCCATTTTCTTTTTGTCTTCGCTTCTGTGAAGAATACGCTGGCCGTGCTTATGAAATTAGTCATCAAATTATCTATATGCATGCATGTGTACAATAAGAGGAACCCGTCCCTCGGTATCCTCACCTGTGCGTTCTAATAATATTGTCTGTTAATATCTATTAATTATATCAAATTAATATAATTTTATATTTTTTATTAATATATCCTAATATATTATTTCATATATAAATATATAAATAAATTATTATTTTCTAAAAATATTATATTTTTTAATTTTTTAAACTAGAAAACATTTTCCTGCATCTCATATGATTTCCTTTAAATAAAAAGTGATCATTAACTAATTTTTTTTAATATAGTCAAACATAAAAAAGTCAAAAAAATAATTTTTAAGAAAAATACTTTTTAGTAATCAAACAATGGCTAAAATAATACATAAAATAGTGGCATGTTTTCATAATTTAAAGTCAAAAGACTTCTTTTTTTTCAAATATGTGGTCAAAATCAAATATTTGTTAAATTCCTAAAATATGATATTGATTATCAACCATATAAAATTAGTGTTAAAAAAATATGAGCCTAAACTTGCACCAAAACAAGCCAACAACAATATGCAATGGTTAATTTATGCTAAGAACATGGTAACTATGTAGCAAAAGCCTTTGGTAGAAAAGCTTTTGGTAGAAATGATATAGGGAAAATGCCAAGTCAAATGTCATTTTCGTCCATCTAGAAGATCATTTCAAATCCTTGAACAAATTAAAAAATAAATTTCTAAAAAAATATCCCAAAAGGTAAGTCATCATAAAAATAATAAAGAAATATGAAAGAAGATTAAAAGATAAATTTCATAGAAAATATCCCAGAAGGCAGGTCATCATGAAAATGATAAAGAAATATGAAAGAAGTGACCGACCATGACCTAAAAAATCAAAGGTATTGGCTATATATATAAGCAATCCAAATTTATGCTTGAAAAACAATATAAAATTATCCAGCATACGAGCTAATAGCTAAAAAACTACAACAAATAAAATAATTAATATAACAATGAACTAAAGCCAAGCCACCTAAGCTATAAGATCACTTAGAAGAAGTAAAATGGAGGCATTCATATTAGGAAACTTACCAAAACTAAATAAAAATTTCATGTTATCATAAGTATAATAATTAAACAAGGTAATAAAATTGAGGACAATAGTTGACACGATCAAAAGATTGATATCTTTTCCCAAGTGTAAGAGTGTCGAAGTAATAAATAACCCGGTAAGACTAGGGTCGAACCACAGAGAGTTTTGATTAGTACTTAAAAATGCATTGTTTATCAAGGTTTTATGTCATCATTTTACACTTGAAGTATCAATAACTCCTTAACTAAAGCATGTTTTATAATAGTATATCTAATAATATAAGATACCTTTAATTTGTGGTAAATGTTCATTTTAAATGCAGGCTTATCACATAAATGAAAGGATTGATTGATGAATTTAAGAACTGAAATTGAAAGGACAAAGAGATGGCCAAACTTAGAAAAGAGATGTCGGTGCAATCCAAACCAGAATACTGTTCGGTATTTGGATCATATCTAGAGTTGTAGATCTCAGATTTAGGTCTATTTTATATGGATGGAAAGGTAAGACATAAGCCGACAACTTTCATATGGAGCCCAAGACATAAAAAGATCATTTTTGAGTCCAAATTATAGCAACTACAAAGAAGTCCAAATCTGTCTTCCAGCCCGAGCACTATTCAGTGTTTGACCCATATCTGGAGTTCTAGAAGTCCAAATGACATGAATGTTTTACACAAGAAATCTGAGATAATTTCCTACAACTTTCATGTTTTCAAGTGGCTCCAATTTTGATGTTATCAATAACGTTTTCGGCAGACAAGAGAAGATAAGGATTGTCACCAAGTCAAGAGTTGGTCACCCACTAATCAATTAGTCATCAAATCAATAGTTTCCAATTTTAGCCTATAAAAGGAGGCATTTGCCATGCATTTAGGCATCTTGGTTTCCAGATCAAGATCATTCTGTTGCTTTCTCCCTTTGTATTTTTTCAAGATCATGCTCTTGCTTTCTCTCTTTGTATTTTTTGTAATGTTTATGCTTTGCTTTCATTAATATCAAGTTTATGCCTTTCATTTCCTTTCATTTACTTAGTTAACTTTTATCTTATTTATGTTCTTATTTTGTTTATTTATTTTTCTTTTTTTTCATTATGTCTAGCTAAGTTTATTATGTCAAGGTGAAAAAGTTACACTAATGGTGTAAGAATAAGTATAGTGTAAACTTAATATGGACTTTAATGTTTGATACTAACATGTTTTGTATTTGTTATCTTATTCACTCTTTAATACTTTGCTTGTTAAATGACTAATCTTGATTTATGTTGTATAACACTTGGTACAACAAGTGCTTGACACTTTCATAGCCGATACTGTATGGTATAACCGACACCTGAGCTATGAAAGGAACTTGATTTGTTGTTAACATAAGTTATAATCATGAATGCTTGACAAGATTTACAAGTATTAGCATTAATCGAATAAGATGACTAATGTAATCATGTTAACAATCTATAATCAGATTGAAACCTGCTTTGTGTGTGGTTTTGTGGTTTCCAATTGAATAATA
>NW_011501338.1:0-5300 GCF_000495115.2 Populus euphratica | reverse complement strand
GAATAATAAGAGTTTATACTATACTTGTTTGACATACCATTAGTGGATCCTCTAACCTTGACATTTGTTATTATCATTGTTTAATCCTTACATTAATATTCTATCTCAAAGTTCTTATCTTCTTTTTCTTCTTCTTCTCCTTCTTTTTCTATATTATTATTATTGTTATTACTATTATCATTATTTTTGTTGTTATTATTATTGTTGTTGTATTGTTATTCTCTGTAATTTGTACAATTAACCTCACTGTGGTTCGACCTCGGTCTTCCCAGGTTATTTATTACTTCGACACTCCTGCACTTGAGAGAAGACATTAATATTTTCGTCGTGTCAAGTTTTTGGCGCCATTGCCGGGGAGGTAAGTTCTTGTATAAATTATAGTAGTTATTTTATTTTCACTTTTCACTTTTCTTATATATAACTTTGTTTCTTTTTTCTTGTTTCTTCTTCTTTTGTTTTCTTCTTCCTTTTATTCTATTCCTACACGTGCATGAGAGGGTGGTCAGGGTGGTCACATACATTAAGTGGTAGACTTTGTAGGGTATCCTCATCATTTTTAGAAAATATGGCTGAAAAAGATAATTAATCACTTCATAATGAGATTAACCGTGCTAGAACACTTAAAGACCACATGAATCCTACAAGAACAAGTGCACCATCATGTATAGTTTTTTCTCATGATGCATCTCATTTTAATTTTAAGTCAGGCATTATTCAACTTTTACCTTCTTTTCATAGCTTAGATTTAGAAAATCCATACTTGCATTTAAGGGAATTTAAAGAGGTTTGTAACACATATAATGATTCAAATTGTAGCATGAACACCATCAAATGAAAGCTTTTCCCTTTTTCATTAAAATATAAAGCTAAAACATGGCTATAAAATTTGAGACCAGGATCCATTCGGATTTTGGGATGAAATGCAACACTAGTTTTTAAAGAATTTTTTCCCATCTCACAGAACAAACTCTTTCAAAAGACAAATCACCACTTTCACTCAAAAACCAGGAGAAACATTTTACCAATGTTGGGATAGGTATCGAGACTTGCTTAATACTTGCCCTCATCATGATTTTGAAACATGGAGATTAGTTTCACATTTTTATAAAGGGTTAACACCTAGAGATAGACAAATGGTTGAATTGATGTGCAATGAAACTTTTGAAGATAAAAACCCTGATGAAGCAATAGAGTACTTAGACTTGTTAACTAAAAATGTTCAAAATTGGGACACCGTGGGTACTTATGAGGCACCGAGTAAAACTCAACCTCATACATCTAGTGGAGGTATGTACAACCTTAGGGAAGATCATGACCTTCAAGCCAAGTTTGCATCTTTAGCTAAAAAAGTCGAGGCATTAGAATTGAAAAAGAGTGGTCAATTAAAATCTATTGAAAATATTGTGTGTCAAATATGTGAAACAAATGAACACTCAACCAATAAGTGTCCAACCTTGCTTTCTTTTAAGGAATGTCTCCATGAACAAGCCCATGCTTTAAACAGTTTCCAAATGGCGAACCACAACTCATACTCTCAAACATACAACCCTGGTTGGAGAAATCACCCAAATTTCAGTTGGAAGAGTGATAATAACAATGTACAAACTTCACAACCACCGTTTCAAGTACACTATAATTTTCAAAATTCTCATGGATATGTACCTCCTTATGCTCCACCTCCTAGAAGAAATCTTGAAGAAACATTGCATGCATTCATTGAAAAGAAAGAGACAATCAATACTCAACTTGCTTAAAACATGACAGATTTTAAAGATACTCTTGCAAAATTGACATCTGCTCTCAGTTTCCAAGAGATAGGTAAGTTTCCATCTCAACCACAATAAAATCTCAAGGGGCAATACAATGCAAATGTAAGTAGTTCCAGAAGCTAACACATGGATCAAGTCAAATCAGTCACTACTCTTCGCAGTGGTAAGGTTATTGAAAAACCCACTCTTGAACCTTGTGAGAAAGATGATGAGTCAATCTCTGAGAGTAAGGAAGTGGTTGAATCTAAAAATTGCAAAGAAACGATTGATTCCCCGCCAGTACTTCCATTTCCTCAAGCCATTACCAAACAAAGAAAAGTCAATCACAACTCTGAAATCTTTGAAACATTCAAACAGGTCAGAATCAATATACCTTTGCTGGATGCTATTAAATAGGTTTCTTTCTATTCTAAATTTTTGAAAGATCTATGCACTGTGAAGAGGAAACTAAATGTGAAAAAGAAAGCCTTTTTAGCCGAACAAGTAAGTGTCATTCTTTAGAACAATAATGCTTTGAAATATAAAGACCCTATAATTTCTTGCTTTATTGAAGAACATAAAATTGAAAGAGCCTTACTTGATTTTGGAGCTAGTGTGAATTTACTTCCATATTCAGTTTTTCAAAGTCTTAATCTAGGTGAGTGATTAGTACTTAAAAGTGTATTTTTATCAAGGCTTTATATCATCATTTTGCACTTGAAGTATCAATAACTCCTTAACTTAAAAGGAAGGAAGAGAGGGTTTTATAAATGAGAAATTAGAAAGGCAATCATAACACCTATATGTAGGCCAGCTGGAGTCTCACACACTCTCTCTCTCTTTTTATTTATTTATTTACTTTTGAAAAAGCATGTGTATGTACAGGTAGTTGTGATTGTGGCTCACATATTCCCTTGGTTTTACATCCAAGAACGGCTTAAACGCCCTCTATGGGTCGGGGATAGGCTTCCCATCTAGTTTTCTTAAAAACTGGCAAACAGGGTCTTTTTTAGTTAGATTCCCAAGACTAAGTCGATCATGTTCTTTATGAAATAGTGGCCATAAATCATGAATTGCATGATGCACATCTCTACTAGGATGCGTCTCAAGAGTCAATAGAAGATTATCTAAAGCCTCCTTACTCAGGCCATCCTTAATGAAATGTATTTTATCTTCATACTTACCTGATACCATTCCTAAAGAATGACATTGTGTATTACAAGTCCATCTAGCACATCGATGACAGACTTTCAGTCGTTTTGCACGACGTTTCTTTGCAAAAGTGCTTTTACCTGTTCCAAGCATGTGTGAAATGAAGGAGTTAGAGGACTCACCTGATAATCGGACCTTTGCTTCAATCAACCAGCGAATATCTTCAGGAATTCCATGATTCATTAATAATCTCAATCTTGCACATCTAGCACGGTAAATTTTTGTAATCGCATTCTGAGGCAGAGCGGGAAAATACTTTTTCGATTTTTCAAGATTAGTGTCCATTTTCAAATGAGAATTGGAAGAGAGATTCAAAGAAATACACAAATATATACACAGATATCAGTTATTATAGGAAACTGAAAGAACCGACTTAAGTCACGGAGTATCGTTATCCGTCATTTGACCGGGGTGAGAGAAACTAGCAAAAATCACTAAAAAAGAAACACAAAAACAATGTGAGAAAAACAAAATAATCAACCTTTATCTACAAGATCATTCAAACCAGTTGATTCATTTTCACTAGGAAAATTATCAAAGTAAGCTTTCAAACGATGTCCATTTTCCTTAAAATCATTGTCATTCATTGAATTCTCAATATCACAGGCCCCATAAGGATTGCTCCATCTTAATCTTAGCTCTTTAGGGAATGCATAGAGTTGAGAATTATAAAACAAAACTTTTTGACCAGTATCTACTTTTTGACAATTTTCACAAGTTTTGCAGAATGCATGCGTGTCCTTGAACATGGTGGGCCAATAAAATCTATTTTGAAAGATTTTTGCAGTTGTCTTTCTTGATGAGAAATGGCCCAAGATTTTTGCAGCAGTCTTTTTTGACGAGAAATAACTTCCACATGCTTCAGAATGACAAAGTTTAATGACACTACTTACCTCATTGTCGGGAATGAATCTTTGAAATATTTGATCAGGACAATATTTGAATAAGTTAGGGTCATCACAATAAAAGCTCTTCACTTCGTTCAAAAACTTTTCTTTGTCTTGGGTACTCCAATCAGCTGGCAAATCTCCTAAAGCAAGAAAATTGATATTTTTATCATACCAAGGCATTGAACTAAGAGAAAGTAAGGATTCGTTAGGAAAGTAATCATCGATTGGTGTGATGTCAGATGTCGAATCTGTTGTCAATATTTGACAAAAGATTCGCATTAACATTTTCGGTGCGTTTTTCATCCATGATTTCTTCCTCAAAATAAATCATTTGTAAATCTTCAGATTCATCCAATTTGAATAAACCATTTGCAAATCTTCAGTTTCATCCAATTCATTTTTACTTAAAGTAGATTCAAGTTGATCATAAACTAATTCGTCAATATGATCTACTTCTTGTAAATCATTATCATCTCCAGGTTGCTTGCAAATGTTGAAAATATTCATCTCCAATGTCATGTTTCCAAATGATAGCTTCATCAGTCCATTCCTACAATTAATCAATGCGTTAGAGGTTGCAAGAAACGAACATCCTAAAATAACAAGAAATGAATTACAAGCTTCAACAGGTTTTGTGTCCAAGTCAATAAAATCCACAGGATAAATGAATTTATCAACTTGTACTAACACATCTTCAATTATTCCTCTAGGCACTTTTACAGATCTATCGGCAAGTAAAAGAGATATGGAAGTTGGTTTTAATTCACCTAGATTGAGACTCTGAAAAACTGAATATGGAAGTAAATTCACACTAGCACCGAGATCAAGTAAGGCGCTTTTAATTTTATGCTCTCCAATAAAGCAAGAAATTGTAGGACAACCAGGGTCTTTATATTTCAAAGCATTATTGTTATGAAGAATAGCACTTACTTGTTCGGCTAGAAAGGCTTTCTTTTTCACATTCAGTTTCCTCTTCACAGTGCATAGATCTTTTAAAAATTTAGCATAGGAAGGAACCTGTTTAATAACATCCAACAAAGGTATATTGATCCTTACCTGTTTGAAAATTTCAAAAATTTCAGAATTGTGATTGACTTTCCTTTGTTTGGTCATGGCTTGAGGAAATGGAAGTGGTGGCGGAGAATCAGTCTTTTCTTTGCAATTTTTAGATTCAACCCCTTCCTTACCCTCAGAGATTGACTCATCATCTTTCTCATAAGGTTCAAGAAAGGGTTTTTCAATAACCTTACCATTGCGCAAAGTAATGACTGATTTGACTTGATCCATATGTTGGCTTCCGGAACTGCTTGCATTTGCATTGTATTGCCCCTTGGGATTTTGTTGTGGTTGAAATGAAAACTTACCTTTCTATTGGAAACTGAGAGCAGATGTCAATTTTGCAAGAGTATCTTTAAAATTTGTCATGTTTTGAGCAAGTTGAGTATTGATT
>NW_011501332.1:40034-46810 GCF_000495115.2 Populus euphratica | reverse complement strand
AGTAGTAGAGGAGAATTCCTTTTTTATTGTCAGTCCCTTTTTAAAATTCACTTGTGGCGTCACTTGCTCACAAGTTTTTGTCCAGCTAAGGTTGCCGACAAAACTTTCAAAAAGTCAGGCTTCAACTTTTGAAATAAAAACAATTTTCAACCAACTTTTCTCATGCAAATTTCTAAGAAATATTTTAGAAATTTTGATAAATTTACTTATGATATTCAAATAGTAAAAGCATAGGTTAAAATTCACAAAAATAACCTGAAATAACAAAACTTTTAAATACATGATTTATTTTTCTGGCAAGATGATAACAAAAAAATCCATCATAATCAAACTATTTCCATTAAATAGAAACCTTTGACACCAAGCTGTGCTATTTTGATTGTCAGAATAATGATAACTATCTTTTTTTGTCTTTTTTTTATGACTTTTTCTTTTTTCTTCTAAACTTAAATACTAAAACATAAACAAAATAAATTTTTAAATCAAAATAAAATTATTATAATTTTAGGATTAGTCATGTTTTTTCTTTATATTATACATTTCAGTATTATATCTTTTATTTTGGTATTTTTACCACAATTTCAAACTTAATCTAATCTAATTAGAGTCTATAAAATGATTCAATATAAACATTTTAGAAGATGAAATTAAAAAACAAAAAAGTTAAAAGGAAGAAACAAAAAAAAGAGCAATAGTTTCACTAATCATATAAATAATAAATAAATGGGAAAAGACCCCAATTTTTATAGTTCTTTTTTTTTAATAATAGTTATATTTTGATATTTCCTCGTTCAAAACATCCTTTATATATATATATATATATATATATATACACACACTATAAATTTATATTTAGAATAAACTAATCATAAAAGTCATTTTTATGACATATTAGTTTTCATAAAAATTTATAATTAATTATAAAAATAACAAACTTTGGCGGAGATAACATATACTTACACCAAAAAAAAAAACTTAAGAAAATAATATATAATATTTAATTGCATATAAGCTTTAATATTTAATCGAGGTCATGAGAATAAGATAACTAAATAAAATACAAATTAAAACAAATTATAAAGTCCAATTCTCAATAAACATAATATTCAAAGATAAAATTGAAAAAACATCGATGAAAAAAAAGGATATAAAAAATGACTCGGGTTAATTAGAGTGATTAGTACTTAAAAATGTATTTTTATCAAGGTTTTATATCATCATTTTGTATTTAAAGTATCAATAACTTTTTAACTAAAGCATGTTTTATAATAACAAGTCTGATACTATAAAATATCTTTAATTTATGGTAAATATTCATCTTAAATGCAGGCCTATCACATAAATCAAATAATTGATTGAGGAGTTCAACTACTGAAATTGAGAATAGAAAAAGAGGGTTAAGTTTAGAAAAGAGATGCTGGATCAGTCCAAACTAAAACACTATTCAGTAATTTGATCATATCTGAAGCTGTAGATCTTGAATTTTAATTTGGTTTATATGGCTATAAAGCTAAGAAATAAGCCTAAAACATTTACGGGAATGCAAGACTCAATTATGCTATTTGGAAGTTCAAATCTTAGTAACAACAGAGAAGTCTGAATTTGTCCTGCAGCCCAGACACTGTTCAGTGTTTAACCCATATCTTGAGTTTTAGAAGTCCAAACGACCTCAATTATTTTTTGTTGGAAAGCTAAGATAATTTTCTAGAATTTTCATGGTCAAGTCTGTTCAAATTTGGACGCTAGGAATGATGTTTTGTTTAGAAAAGAAATAAGGATTGTCATAAAGTCAAGATATAGCCACCCACTCAACAATTAATCAACAAATCAATAGTTTTCAATTTTGACCTATAAAAAGAGGCATTTGCTATGCATTTAGGCATCTTGGTTTTCATATCAAGATCATATTCTTTCTCTCTTTCTTTATATTTTTGTAATGTTTAAGTTTTACTTATATTAATCTCTTGTTTATGTTTCTCATTTCCTTTCTTTTACTTAATTAACTTTTCTCTTATTTAAGTTATTATCTTTTTTATTTATGTTTCTCTATTTTATTATGTTTATTATGTAAATATGAAAATGTTACACTAATGGTGTAAGAATAAGTATAGTATAAACTTAACATGGACTTTAATGTTTGATACTAACATGTTTTGTATTTGTTATCTTTTTTATTTTTAATACTTTACTTGTTAAATGGTTAGTCTAGATTTGTGTTGTATAACACTTGATACAACAAATACTTGACACTTTCATAACCCAACCATATGGTATAACCGACACTTCTGCTATGAAAGGAACTTGATTTGTTATTAACGTAAATTATAATCATGAATACTTGACAATATTTACAAATATTATTATTATTCGAATAAAATAACTAATATAATTATGTTAATAATAAGATAACTAATGTAATCATGTTAACTAAATACCTGATAATATTTTTTATATTCCTATTAAAAATAAATCCAAGTTATGAAAAGTTTTTTTTTTTTTGTATTTTTTAACCGATTTAGAATTGTTTTAAAATTAGCCATTGGTTTATTAAGATTCTTAAACGGTTTTAGGTAAAAATATATTAAAAATCTTATATCCAAAAATATAACTTTCCATTAACCTTTCTAGTCGTTGAGGTTTATACCAATAGACAATACATTGTTTATATTGTTTTTCAAATAAAAACGTGAAGGACATATCATCAAACATATTCCCTTAAACGTTTTAAAACCATAATTTAGAAGGCACACGCCATGCCTTCTCTATTGGGCTAGGCACGAGGACACAATCCTACACACCTGATCCTTTATATGATCTTTTTTTTTTTTTTTTTTTTAAGATTTTGACTGAAATGAGATACAAATAAAATACTTGACATTATTCAGTTTGAGCATAATTCTTAAATAATGTTATAGATTTTATGAGAATATTGACAATTTGTTTTTGTTTTTCAATATATACCTAACATGTAAAAAATTAAAAATGTATTCTTGAATATTCAATGACAATACAATTTTCTTACGTTATTTTTAATATATTTTTGAATGATTTTATCTCATTAATTAATATTTTTTACTTTAATCACACATGAAATATTGGGATATTGTTTTAATATTTTTGTTTTTATAAAAAAAATAATGTTTCTAATTAAAAAAATACTTTCATTAAAATAATAAAGAGATGCATTAATAAGGAATATAGAGATTAGATTGAAGATATACAATTTACCAACTTTTTTCAAATGATTAAAGCTTTTATCAAGTCTTTATTTTAATTGTGCTTCCTTTTATTCAAAAAACATGTTGATAAAAAAAAAAAATTAAGCTATTTTTCAAAACAATATTTTTCTATTTTTCTATTATGATATCATCAATTTATTTATGAATAATTACATAGTGATTTAATATGCATAATGCTCAAAATAATTTGATGATTAATATTAAATAAAAATAAATTATTTATTTTCTTAATGCTTTTATTATAAATTTTATTCTATTTCTTTAAATTTATTGTTCTCGCAATTTTTTCATATATTTGTTTAAAAATGATCAATTCATAGTTTTTTAATTGAAACTTTCTTTCATGAAAACAATTCTGCTTATAAAAGACTTGTATATTTGTTTTATCAAAATAAAAAAGAAACGCGAGAATAAGAAAAAACAATTGATAAAAATTATATATTTTATTTTTTAGGTTCAAATCATTATATTTTTTTTTCTGAAAGACCTTTTCTTAATTATGTTTTTTTATTTATTAAATGAATTATGTAAAAAAAATTCTTTATCGAAAGAAAAAATATAACAAGGATCAAGAAAGAAAGTTTTGATGAAAACAAATACATGTCTCTTCTATATTTATTTTTTGTATCTTCTTTAAAATTTTATTTTTATCATCATATAATTAAATAAAAAATAAATTTTAAAAAATAAAGTTGTTAAATCTAGTCAGGCTCATGATCTAGGTCATAGGTTAAACAAGTTAACCTACATTGATCCATGTTAAATTAAAACATTGTTATTTTTTAATAAAAAATTTAAATCAATTTCATTTTAAAAAGTCAAATCAAGTTTTGACCCTAATCAAATTATAAATTCAATCATCAAGTTAATTGAGTGGATGAACATTTTTTAATTTAAAACCTACCTTGGATTAGAGGTCAAATTCCTACATTTGACCACTGGACTAAATTTAATTACATTATTAAAAAGTTTTTAATGATAGTATGCAACGTAACTAATAATAAGTGTGTATAGTTTATGTGCATTTACGGGTGAACATTTTGTTAATTATGTAACGCAATCATATCTTTGTCTATTTATCATATAATCACTAAAATAAAAATGACCTTTTTTCCAAAAAAAAAAACTTAAGACACTCAAACAAGTATTTAATTTAAATATAAACCTGTATATATGTACTTTTCTACTGTTCACGTTATTTATATTTTACACCAAATTAATCCTAACTATTTTAAAAAAAATCGATGGTAAAAGATATTTTTGGATAGTTTATATATCAATTGAGACTGGATTTTTTTCTTAAAATGATCTTAAAAAACGACATTCACATGTTCATTGTTCATTTAGAGGAATTTATTACACCTAGTTGTTATCTCAAGGTTCAAATCCAATAAATCAATGAAAGCAGCATAATGGTGTAAAAGTTTTATATTTGTGCCAGATTTTCTTAAGGAGTTTCTTATTCTATGCATATTATGTATAAAATCTTTCCATACATGTTTTAATAATATATATATATATATATATATATATATATATATATATATATATATATATATATATATATATATATATATATATATATGCATGGTAAATGATGACATAATAGTAATACAAATGATAACAATGATGGAGTAATAACCGTGATGATACTAGCAAAGTAGTAGTTAGCAATAGAGACTACAACAATGGCTTGTAAGAAATAAAGGTAATAGAATGATATTTATTATAATGAGATTAAAGGATCATGATAGTTAGTGATGTTGATAAGGTAATCATAAAGGTAGCAATAACTATGATCTACAACGAAGAAGAGATGGTAGCCATGGAGTAATGATGTGGTTAAGTGATAATAGTGGTTTGTAGAGGAAGGGTGATAATGATGATAACAGAATAAAATGATGGGTGGTGGTTGCGATAGCTAAGAGGAGGTTGTAGACAATGTGATAATAATTAAATTTAGTAGATCGTGAAAAATTATGAGTTGATTATTATTGGTAAAATATTTTATGAATTTTAATTTAATTTAAAAATAATTTTTAAAAATAAAATTTATTTATAACAGTAAAAATATTTCACACTGATTGATTTTTTATAATTACAAACATAAAAGATAATATATGCAAAAAAAACCCTCTAAATTAGGTCATCATTTGCAAATAAGAGAAATATTTAACTTAATTAAACATAAATATAATTAGCACAATATATTGATACAAAATATAAATGAGACCTTCCAAACGTTTTTAGTTTGTCAAAACAACTTGCAATTATCCTATTTCTACATCTATTTTAATAAATTGCTTTTTTTTTTTTTCATTTATCCAAATGCAACTTTGTGATTGAGTTTTTTTCTTTTCTCAATTACTGATCATTTGAATCCTCTCTTTTAAAAACAACTCAATTAATTATTTTTTACCCTATTTTTAAGAAAATACATTAAACATGCATTTTAACATCCTAGATGTCAAAACCCCTCCCTTTTGGTTTACAATGGAAGGGAACTCGTTATTATGTCATATAGGTAATGAAAGTGATGGTCATGAATCCAAGTAGCCCAAAACTCAAAGGCGATAAGTTAGAAATTGACTGCACGAGCCTACCTTCTCTAGGTACGGGTTCTGTCTTGCATCCCATAAGGACTAACCATCCCAAGCTCAGCTTTTTCATGATAGGGCTCGATATTGGGCGTTAGATACCTGGTATCCTGGTAGTGGATTCTAGATAGCAGTTCTGAAACTACTAACATGATAAGAAAATTAATATTTTTTTTAAGTATAAAAATATTAAAATAATAAATAATTTAACCAAATTAAAATGGAATTATAAAAAAATTAGACTATATAAAATTATAAATAAAAAATAAAAAAGAGTGGAAGAAATTTTTTGAAATATAATATTGATATAAGGATTAAATAATGATAAAATAATTGTCAAAGTTAGAGAATTCATTAATGATATTTCAAATAAATATAGTATAAACTCTTTTTATTATTCAATTAGAAACCATACACAAAGGAGGTTTCAATTGAATTATAAATTATCAACATGATTATATTAATTATTTTATTTGAGTAATGTCAATATTTGTAAATGTGGTAAGATATTCATGGTAATAACTTATGTTAACAATAAATTAAGTTCCTTTCATAGCACAAATATTGATTATACTATATAAAAAGATATGAAAGTGTCAAATATTTATTGTACTAAGGGTTGTACAACACAAATCTAGATTAATCGTTTAACAAGCAAGGTATTAAGAGTGAGTAACATAACAAATACAAAACATATTAGCATCAAATATTAAAGTCCATGTTGAGTTTATATTATATGATACGACTAAAAGATTGATGTCTTCTCCCAAGTGCAGAAGTGTCGAAGTAATAAATAACCCAGCAAGACCGAGGTCGAACCACAGGGAGGTTAATTGTATAAATTATAAATAACAATAACAACAACAACAATAATAATAGTAATAGTAATAACAGCAATAATAATAATAATAATAATAATAATAATAATAATAGTAGTAGT
>NW_011501332.1:25856-39976 GCF_000495115.2 Populus euphratica | reverse complement strand
TAGTAGTAGTAGTAGTAGTAGTAATAATAATAATAATAATAATAATAAAGAAAGAGAAGAAGAAAAAGATGATGAGAACTTGGAGATGAAAAATTAATGTAAGGATTAAACAATAATAATAACAAATGTCAAGGTTAGAGGTTCCACTAATGGCATATCAAACAAGTATAGTATAAACTCTTATTATTGAATTGGAAACCACACACAAAGGAGGTTCCAATCAGATTATATATTGCTAACATGATTACATTAGTCATCTTATTCAATTAATGCTAATACTTGTAAATCTCGTCATGCATTTATGATTATAACTTATGTTAACAACAAATCAAGTTCCTTTCATAGCTCAGGTGTCGGTTATACCATACAGTATGAGCTATGAAAGTGCCAAGCATTTGTTGTACCAAGTGTTATACAACATAAATCAAGATTAGTCATTTAACAAGCAAAGTATTAAAGAGTGAACAAGATAACTAATACAAAACATGTTAGTATCAAACATTAAAGTCCATATTAAGTTTACACTATACTTATTCTTACACCATTAGTGTAACCTTTTCACCTTGACATAATAAACTTAGCTAGACATAATGAAAGAAAGAAGAATAAATAAATAAAATAAAAACATAAATAAGATAAAAGTTAACTAAGTAAAGGAAAGGAATTGAAAGACATAAAAAGAAAAATAAATAAACAAAATAAGAACATGAATAAGATTAAAGTTAACTAAGTAAATGCAAGGAAATGAAAGGCATAAACTTGATATTAATGAAAGTAAAGCATAAACATTACAAAAAATACAAAGAGAGAAAGGAAGAGCATGATCTTGATCTGGAAACCAAGATGCCTAAATGCATGGCAAATGCCTCCTTTTATAGGCCAAAATTGGGAACTATTGATTTGATGACTAATTGATGAGTGGGTAGCCAACTCTTGACTTGGTGACAATCCTTATCTTCTCTTGTCTGCCCAAAACGTCATTGATAACGTCAAAATTAGAGCCACTTGAAAACATGAAAGTTGTAGACAATTTTCTCCGCTTTCTTGTGTAAAAACTTCAGCTCATTTGGATTTCTAAAACTCCAAATATGGCCAAAATACTGAATAGTGCTCGGGCTGGAGGATAGATTCGGGCTTCTTTGTTGTTGCTACAATGTAGACTTGAAAATGGCCTTTTTAGATCTTGGGCTCCATATGAAAGTTGTAGGCCTATGTCTTACCTTTCCATACAGATAAAGTAGACCTAAATCTGAGATCTATAGCTTCATATATGACCCAATTACCGAACAGTGTTCCGGTTTGGATTGCACCGACATCTCTTTTCTAATTTTGGTCATATTTTTGCTCTTGCAATTTAAGTTCTTAAAGTCATCAATCAATTCTTTTATTTATGTGATAGGCCTGCATTTAAAATGAACATTTACCACAAATTATAGGTATCTTATATTATTAGATATATTATTATAAAACATGCTTTAGTTAAGGAGTTATTGATACTTCAAGTGCAAAATGATGATATAAAACCATGATAAAAATGCACTTTTAAGTACTAATCACCCCCCCAACCAGCTTATTACTAGTCCCTAGTAATCAAAGCATTAAAATAGAAAAACAATTTGCAAATTCCACAAAGCAAGGTATTCATCATTTAACTTCCATTAATCTATCCAGATAAACAAACTCTCATTAAATTTATATATCTACTCAATACCTCTTAACAAGATATTAATAAACCTTTCTTTTGTGCTCAATGTATCAACACATAATTATAGGGCTTTTCTTGGAAGAAAACAAAATTTTTGTTCTAATGTTTAAGGTTAACTTCCTTGGGTTAAGATTATTATTTTTGTCTTTTTTTTGTTTCTTTTTTTTTAATTATATATACATATAATTTAAAAACATCATGCATCTTTAACCCATGTAACGAGCTTTCGGCTAATGACTCCCAGACCAGTTGGTCTTAGGGCATTAGGTGTTAAGACACCCCTACGAGCTTAATAACTCGGGTCACAGATACTGATATGTAGATAGTGCAATGTTTGATTCCCTTAAGCTTTTCTCCTTAACCTATGTAACAAGCGTTGGGCCAATAACTCCCAAGTCAGTTGACTTTATTGTATTAGGTGTTAAAACACCCCTTCGGGCTTAATTGCTTAGGTTAGGGAGGCTACGAAACCAAACTTATCTATATTTTTATTATTATCATTTTTTTCATTTTTTTTCATTTTTTTTAATTATATACAATCCCTTTCCCTTAGTTGTTACCTTTAACAAAAGAACATAAATAATGTAATAATACAATGTGCAACCCACAATCATATGTTAAAGTGTGTGTGTGAAAATTAAGGTTTAAGAATACATGTTAAATGAGTATATGAGCAGAATTAAGTGATAATAATGCGAGAGTTTGTAAATCTGAATATTTCAAGAAGTATTATAATAGACCTTGTTAAGAATGGTTACTAAGATACGTCTCAAGAGTCACTTTAACAAAAGAGCTCATTTACTCTGTCATCTTAGTAACAACAATCATGCACATGCTTTATGAAATGGAAAACAATTTTTTTTTTATCAACTACTACCCTCTCCCCCTAACCAAAACGAGACATTATCCTCAATGTTCTAAGGTAGAAAGATAGAGTATAGAAGATATCACCTGAAATAACGAACATTGACAAACCTGAAACACACTTAAACAAAAATAAGAAATAACAAAACACAATAATAAAACAAAACAACACAAAAATTACAAATGAAGACTCAAATCTAATCTAAGCTTTTTACGGCTTTCCTTAGATGACCAATTTATACAATTCATGGTGGGATCAATTACAGGAATGAAAGATTGTAGTTGGTCAATCAATTGTTCAGCAGTAGCAGCAGAGATTATGATTTATCGTGCAGAAGATGTTAGAAATTCCTGTTCCACAACATGATCAAGAAAAGACAACAACTTATCATAATAACCATTAACATTTAACAAACCTATGGGTTTATGGTGAATGTGTAGTTGAGCCCAAGAGGAAATATGAAAGATCTCTTCCAATGTACCTAGACCACCTAGTAAAGCAATGAAAGTGTCAGCATGGTTAAACATTGCATTCATTCGAGCCGACATTGTGGAGACCTGAAGTTCCTCTCCAATTGTTTTTCCAATGATGTCCCCTTGTGCTAAAGCTTTGGGGACGACCCCTAAAACTTGACTACCTCCTAAAAATGCAGCAATTGACACACCTCCCATTAACCCAAGACTGCCTCCCTCATACACTAAATGAATCTTTCTCTCAGCTAGCACTTGACCAAGATGATTCGCTGATTCTAAAAACTCCTTTTCTTTCCCACGACTAGATCCACCGAAAACATAAATATTTCTTATATGATGACTTGAGGAACTTGCCATTTCTACACACTTCTGTATTTGTTGAATGTATGGGTTGAGTAGAAATGAAAGGAAGGAAGAGAGGGAGAAATGAAAGGAAGGAAAACTTGTCATTTCTACACACTTCTGTATTTGTTGAATGTATGGGTTGAGTAGAAATGAAAGGAAGGAAGAGAGGGTTTTATAGATGAGAAATTAGAAAGACAATCATAACACCTATATATAGGCCAACTGGAGTCTCACACACACTCTCTCTCTTTTTATTTATTTATTTATTTACTTTTGAAAAAGCATGTGTATGTACAAGTAGTTGTGATTATGGCTCACATCTTCCCTTGGTTTTATGTCCAAGAACGGCTTAAACGCCCTCTATGGGTCGGGGATAAGCTTCCCATCTAGTTTTCTTAAAAACTGGCAAACAGGGTCTTTTTTAGTCAGATTCCCAAGACTATGTCGAGCATGTTTCTTATGGAATATTGGCCATAAATCATGAATTGCACGATGTTTATCTAGACTATGATAAGACTTAAGAGTCAATAAAAGATTATCTAAAGACTCCCTGTGTTTTGAAATAAATCCCACCTTTTGACAATTTTCACAGTTTTGTGGAATGCATGTGACTCCTTGAATATGGTGGGCCAGTAAAATCAACTCTATAAGATTTCTATAATCCTCTTTTTTGATGAGAAATGATCCCCATGTGCCTTAGAGTGACAAAATTTAATGAAATTACGTACCTCATTGTCGAGAATGCATTTTTGAAATATTTGATTAGGACAATAATTGAATAAGTAAGGGTCATCCCAATAGAAATTTTGCACATTGCTCAAAAATTTTCTTTTGCTTTCGGTACTCAAGTGAGCTGGCAAAAATCCTGAAGCAAGAAAATTGATATTTTTAGCAAACCAAGGCATTGAACTAAGAGAAAGTAAGGATTCATCAGGAAAGTAATCATTATAGTTGTGATGTTGGGTGTCGAATCTGTTGTCACTTTTGATAAAAGATCTGCATCAACATTTTCGGTGCCTTTTTCATCCTCGATTTCTTCCTGATTGGTCATGGCATGAGAAAATAGAAGTGCTGGAGGGGAATCAGTCTTTTCTTTGCAATGTTCAGATTAAACCCTTCCTTACCTTTAGAGATTGACTCATTATCTTTCTCACAAGGTTCAAGAATTGGTTTTTGAATAACCTTACCACTACAAAGAGTGATGACTGATTTGACTTGATCCATGTGTTGACTTCCAGGACTACTTACATTTGCATCGTATTGCCCCTTGAGATTTTGCTGTGGTTGAGATGGAAACTTACCTTGCTCTTGAAAACTGAGAGCAGATGTGAATTTTGCAAGAGTGTCTTTAAAGTCTGTTATGCTTTGAGTAAGTTGAGTGTTAATTGTCTCTTGCTTTTCAATGAATGCATACAATGTTTTCTCAAAATTACTTCTAAGAGGTGGAGCATAAGAAGGTGCATATCCATGAGAATTTTGGAAATTGTGGTGTGCTTGAAATGGTGGTTGTGAAGTTTGTGCATTATTGTTCTCACTCTTCCAACTGAAATTTGGATGATTTCTCCAACCAGGGTTGTATGTTTGTGAGTATGGGTTGTGGTTGGCCCTTTGAAAACTGTTTAAAGCATGAGCTTGTTCATGGAGACATTCCTTAAAAGAAGGGAAGGTTAGACAGTCGTTGGTTGAGTGTTCATTTGTTTCACAGATTTGACACACAATGTTTTCAACAGATTTTAATAGACCACTCTTTTTCAATTCTAGTGCCTCGACTTTTCTAGCTAAAGATGCAAACTTGGCTTGAAGGTCATGATCTTCCCTAAGGTTGTACATACCTCCACTAGATGTATGAGGTTGAGTTTTACTCGGTGCCTCATAAGTACCTGCGGTGTCCCAATTTTGAGCATTTTCAGCTAACAAGTCTAAGTACTCCATTACTTCATCAGGATCTTTATCTTCAAAAGTTCCATTGCACATCAATTCAACCATTTGCCTATCTTTAGGTGTTAACCCTTTATAGAAATGTGAAACCAATCTCCATATTTCAAAACCATGATGAGGGCAAGTACTAAGCAAGTCTCGATACCTATCCCAACATTGGTAAAATGTTTCTCCTGATTTTTGAGTGAAAGTAGTGATTTGTCTTTTGAAAGAGTTTGTTCTGTGAAATGGGAAACACTTCTTCAAAAACTGTTGTTGCATTTCATCCTAAGCATGAATGGATCCTGGTCTTAAATTTTGTAGCCATGTTTTAGCTTTATCTTTTAATGAAAAAGGAAAAAGCTTTAATCTGATGGTGTTCATGCTACAATTTAAATTATTATATGTGTTGCAGACCTCCTCAAATTCCCTTAAATGCAAGTATGGATTTTCCAATTCTAAGCCATGAAAAGAAGGTAAAAGTTGAATAATGTCTGACTTAAAATTAAAATGAGATGCATCAGGAGGAAAAACTATGCATGATGATGCACTTGTTCTTGTGGGATTCATGTGGTCTCTAAGTGTGCTAACACGGTTATTCTCATTATGAAGTGATTGATTATCTTCTTCAGCCATATTTTCTGAAAATGATGAGGATACCCTACAAAGTCTACCACTTGATGTACGTAACCACACTCTCATGCACGTGTAGGAATAGAATAAAAGGAAAAAGAAAACAAAAGAAAAAGAAACAAGAGAAAAGAAACAAACTTATATACAAGAAAAGTGAAAAGAGAAAATAAAATAAATATTATAATTTATACAAAACTTACCTCCCCGGCAACGGCGCCAAAAACTTGACACGACTAAAAGATTGATGTCTTCTCCCAAGTGCAGGAGTGTCGAAGTAATAAATAACCCGGCAAGACCGGGGTCGAACCACAGGGAGGTTAATTGTATAAATTATAAATAACAATAATACAACAACAATAACAATAACAACAACAACAATAATAATAGTAATAACAACAACAACAACAACAACAACAACAACAACAACAATAATAATAATAATAATAATAATAATAATAATAATAATAATAATAATAATAATAATAATAATAATAATAGTATTAGTAGTAGTAGTAGTAGTAGTAATAATAATAATAAAGAAAAAGAAGAAGATGAAGATGAAGATCAGAACTTTGAGATGAAATATTAACGTAAAGATTTAACAACGATAGCAATAAATGTCAAGGTTAGAGGATCCACTAATGGTATGTCAAACAAGTATAGTATAAACTCTTATTATTCAATTGGAAACCACACACAAAGGAGGTTCCAATCAGATTATAGATTGTTAACATGATTACATTAGTCATCTTATTCAATTAATGTTAATACTTGTAAATCTCGTCAAGCATTCATGATTATAACTTATGTTAACAACAAATCAAGTTCCTTTCATAGCTCAAGTGTCGGTTATACCATACAGTATGGGCTATGAAAGTGCCAAGCATTTGTTGTACCAGGTGTTATATAACATAAATCAAAATTAGTCATTTAACAAGCAAAGTATTAAAGAGTGAACAAGATAACAAATACAAAACATGCTAGTATCAAACATTAAAGTCCATATTAAGTTTACATTATACTTATTCTTACACTATTAGTGTAACCTTTTCACCTTAACATAATAAACTTAGCTAGACATAATGAAAGAAAGAAGAATAAATAAACAAAATAAAAACATAAATAAGATAAAAGTTAACTAAGTAAAGGAAAGGAATTGAAAGACATAAACTTGATATTAATAAAAGCAAAGCATAAACATTACAAAAAATACAAAGAGAGAAAGGAAGAGCATGATCTTGATCTGGAAACCAAGATGCCTAAATGCATGGCAAATGCCTCCTTTTATAAATTGGAAACTATTGATTTGATGACTAATTGATGAGTGGGCAGCCAACTCTTGACTTGGTGACAATCCTTATCTTCTCTTGTCTGCCCAAAACGTCATTGATAACGTCAAAATTGGAACCACTTGAAAACATGAAAGTTGTCGACAATTGTCTCAGATTTCTTGTGTAAAACATTCAGCTCATTTGGACTTCTAAAACTCCACATATGGCCAAAATAATGAATAGTGCTCGGGCTGGAGGACAGATTCGGGCTTTTTTGTTGTTGCTACAATATGGACTTGAAAATGGCCTTTTTAAATCTTGGGCTCCATATGAAAGTTGTAGGGCTATGTCTTACCTTTCCATCCATATAAAGTAGACCTAAATCTGAGATCTATAGCTCCAGATATGACCTAATTACCGAACAGTGGTCCAGTTTGGATTGCACCGACATCTCTTTTCTAATTTTGGTCATCTTTTTGCCCTTGCAATTTAAGTTCTTAAAGTCATCAATCAATTCTTTCATTTATGTAATAGGCCTGCATTTAAAATGAACATTTACCACAAATTAAAGGTATCTTATATTATTAGATATATTATTATAAAACATGCTTTAGTTAAGGAGTTATTGATACTTCAAGTGCAAAATGATGATATAAAACCATGATAAAAATGCACTTTTAAGTACTAATCAAATGGGAACTATTGATTTGATGACTAATTGATAAGTGGGTGGCCAACTTTTGACTTGGTGACAATTATACTTATTCTTACACTATTAGTGTACCTTTTTTACCTTGAAAAAACTAACTTAGCTAAACATCATGAAAAAGAAAAATATAAATAAACAATATAAGAACATAAACATGATATAGGTTAACTAAGTATAATAAAGGAAATGAAAAGTATAAACAAGAGATTAATATAATATAAAATAAAACTTGAACATTATAAAAATACAAAGAGAGAGAGTAAAAGTAAGATCTTGATCTGAACACCAAGATGTCTAAATGTATGGCAAATGCCTCTTTTTATAAGCTCAAATTTAAAACTATTGATTTGATTACTAATTATTGAGTAGGTGGCTACCTCTTGACTTGGTGATAACTATTATCTTCTTATACAAAGTATAATATTTATTTTATTTTCACTTCTCACTTTTCTTGTATCTAAATTTGTTCCTTTTGTTTTGTTTTCTTCTTTTTTTTTATTCTATTTTTACACGTGCATGAGAGTGTAGTCACATACATTAAGTGGTAGACTTTGTAGAGTATCCTCATTATTTTCAAAAAATATAGCCGAAGAAGATAATCAGTCACTTTATAATGAGAATAATGAGAAAACTATGTTAGAACACTTAGAGATCACATGAATCCCACAAGAACAAGTGCACTATCATGCATTATTTTCCCCCCTGATGCATCTCATTTTAATTTTAAGCTAGCCATTATTCAACTTTTACCTTTTTTTCATGGCTTAGATTTAGAAAATCCATACTTGTATTTAAGGAAATTCATGGAGGTCTGCAACACGTATAATGACTCAAATTGTAGCATGAATACCATCAGATTAAAGCCTTTTCTTTTTTTATTAAAAGATAAAGCTAAAACATAGCTATAAAATTTGCGACCTGGATTCATTAGTGCTTGAGATGAAATGCAACAACAGTTTTTAAAGAAGTTTTTCCTTTCTCATAGAACAAACTCTTTCAAAAGATAAATCACCACTTTCACTCAAAAACCAGGATAAACATTTTACCAATGTTGGGATAGATATCGACACTTGCTTAATACTTGTCCTCATGATGATTTTGAAACATGGAGATTGGTTTCATATTTTTATGAAGGGTTAATACCTAGAGATAAGCAAATGGTTGGATTGATGTGCAATGAAACTTTTAAAAATAAAGACCCTGATGAAGCAATGGAGTACTTAAACTTGTTAGCTGAAAATGCTCAAAATTAGGACACCGCAGGTACTTATGAGGCACTAAGTAAAACTCAACCTCATATATCTAGTTGGGGTATACACCACCTTAGGGAAGATCATGACTCCAAGCCAAGTTTGCGTCTTTAACTAGAAAAGTAGATGATTAGTACTTAAAAGTGCATTTTTATCATGGTTTTATATCATCATTTTGCACTTGAAGTATCAATAACTCCTTAACTAAAATATGTTTTATAATAATGTATCTAATAATATAAGATACCTTTAATTTGTGGTAAATGTCTATTTTTAATGCAGGTCTATCACATAAATGAAAGGATTGATTGATGACTTGAAGAACTTAAATTGCATGGATAAAGAGATGGTCAAACTTAGAGAAGAGATGTCGGTGCAATCCAAACCGGAACACTGTTCGGTAATTGGGTCATATCTAGAGCTATATATCTCAGATTTAGGTCCAATTTATATGGATGGAAAGGTAAGACATAGGCCTACAACTTTCATATGGAGCCCAAGATCTAAAAAGGCCATTATCAAGTCCAAATTGTAGCAACAACAAAGAAGCCCGAATCTGTCTTCCAGCCCGAGCACTGTTCGGTATTTTGGCCATATCTGGAGTTCTAGAAGTCCAAATGAGCTGAATTTTTTACACAAGAAAGCTGAGACAATTGCCTACAACTTTCATGTTTGCAACTGGCTCCAATTTTGACGTTATCAATGACGTTTTGGGCAGACAAGAGAAGATAAGGATTGTCACCAAGTCAAAAGTTGGCCACCCACTTTATCAATTAGTCATCAATCAATAGTTCCCAATTTTGGCCTATAAAAGGAGGCATTTACCATGCATTTAGGCATCTTGGTTTCCAGATCAAGATCATGCTCTTCCTTTCTCTCTTTGTATTTTTTGTAATATTTATGCTTTGCTTTCATTAATATTACGTTTGTGCCTTTCATTTCCTTTCCTTTACTTAGTTAACTTTTATGTTCTTATTTTATTTATCTATTTTGCTTTCTTTCATTATGTCTAGCTAAGTTAGTTATGTCAAGGTGAAAAGGTTACACTAATGGTGTAAGAATAAGTATAATGTAAACTTAATATGGACTTTAATGTTTGATACTAACATGTTTTGTATTTGTTATCTTGTTCACTCTTTAATACTTTGCTTGTTAAATGATTAATCTTGATTTATGTTGTATAACATTTGGTACAACAAATGCTTGGCACTTTCATAGCCCATAATGTATGGTATAACCGACACCTGAGCTATGAAAGGAACTTGATTTGTTGTTAACATAAGTTATAATCATGATGCTTGACGAGATTTACAAGTAGTAGCATTAATTGAATAAGATGACTAATGTAATCATGTTAACAATATATAATTTGATTGGAACCTCCTTTGTGTGTGGTTTCCAATTCAATAATAAGAGTTTATACTATACTTGTTTGATATGCCATTAGTGGAACCTCTAACCTTGACATTTGTTATTATGATTGTTTAATCCTTACATTAATTTTCCATCTCCAAGTTCTCATCATCTTCTTCTTCTTCTCTTTCTTTATTACTACTACTACTACTACTACTACTACTACTACTACTACTACTACTATTATTATTATTATTATTATTATTATTATTATTATTATTATTATTGTTGTTGTTGTTGTTGTTGTTGTTGTTGTTGTTGTTGTTGTTGTTGTTGTTGTTGTTGTTAATATTTTTGTTGTTGTTGTTGTTGTTGTTGTTGTTGTTGTTATTGTTATTGTTGTTGTATTATTGTTATTTATAATTTGTACAAATAACCTCCCTGTAGTTCGACCCCAGTCTTGCCGGGTTATTTATTACTTCGACACTCCTGCACTTGGGAGAAGACATCAATCTTTTAGTCGTGTCAGGTAGCTTTGATGTGGACTATCAATGATTTTCCAACTTATGGAATGCTTTCTGGTTGGAGCACGTATGGGAAACTTGCATATCCATACTGCATAGAAAACAACAAGGCATTCACGCTAGCAAATGAAGGTAAAGCTTCTTTTTTTAACTGTCACTGTCGCTTCTTGCCACTTAATCACAGGTACAGAAAGAATAGAAAAGATTTCTTTGTTGGCAGAGTTGAAAAAGATGTTACATCCCCATGTCTTTCTGGTAAAGAATTGCATGATGTTGTCTCAGAGTACGGTGACATTGTATTTGGCCTTCAATCAAGTAAGCAAAAGTTTTCTGGTTTTGGTTTGACCTATAATTGGGTAAAGCGAAGTATCTTTTAGGAGCTTCTTTATTGGAAGACTAATCTGCTCCGCCATAACCTTGATGTCATGCACATAAAAAAGAACATGTTTGAGAACATTTTCAACACCGTCATGGATGTGAAGGGGAAGACAAAGGACAACATCAAGGCTAGATTGGATATAACTTTATATTGTAACTGTAAAAATATAGAGTTGGTTTATGATGAGTTACGGGTCGCAAAACCAAGAGCAAGCTTCATGTTAAAGAAAAATGCACAACTGCTAGTCTATAAATGGCTTAAGAGTCTACATTTTCCGGATGGATATGCATCGAACATATCACGGCTGGTTAATATAGAGGACTACAGATTGTATGGAATGAAGAGTCATGACTGCCATGTGTTTATACAAACACTCATCCCATTAGCTTTTCGTGATTTGTTGCCAAAGGGAATATGGGATGCACTCACGGAGACCAGTCATTTCTTCAGAGATATATGCTTCAACAAGTTGAATGTTGATCACATTGAGAGGCTTCAAACGAATATCATTGAAACACTATGCAAACTTGAGATGATATTTCCTCCATCATTTTTTGACTCAATGGAGCATCTCCCTATACATTTACTATTCGAGGCAAAAGCTAGAGGACCGGTCCAATATAGATGGATGTACCCATTCGAACGGTTAGATATTACAATTGCAATGTAATTCATATATAAAAGTATTTTATATGTTTTTCTTAATTGAAAATACTTGATTAATATTTCAATACAGGTACTTGTTTAATCTCAAGAAAAGGGTTAAGAACAAGGCGCATGTTGAGGCTTCGATATGTGAGGCCTATATTGTTGAGGAGATCTCAATATTTATCTCGTACTATTTCGAACCTCATCTGAGAATGAGAATCAATCGCGTTCCCTGGCATGATGATGGCAGTGAAGTGCCTTTTAAAGGGAACTTGTCAATATTCTCCAATAATGGAAGACCCACACCTAAAAATGTCGTAAGAGGAAGATATTTGTCGGAAATAGAGTTCAAACAAGTACACCACTATGTTCTATTTAACTGTGATGAGCTGCAACCTTTTATTCAGTAAGTTTATACTAATTAAACTTTGTTAGCAATATACTATTAATTATAGATTGTAATATCATACACTCATTATCACTTGTAGGCAACATCGATAATATTTACTCTCCAATAACTCACAGCTGACCGAATCCTGAATTTTTCAATTACAAGATAAGTAGTTTACCACGTGGTTCATAACACATGTAAGCACTATCACAAACTCATTCTAACTTGCTATTTATTGATGTACATTACATACAAGGTTTATCAAATGGGAAGGAATGCACCTAAGTCACTGTCTTCACTAAGCCTAGGCCCTGAAAAAAAATGTAAGTGCTATAACAGGTATTTTGTCAATGGATATGTTTTCCATACTGAAGAATACAGGCAAGGAAGAAAGACATACAACAACGGTGTTTGTGTTAAGGGATCCACTAGTAGTGAGTTAGAATTTGACTACTATGGTAGATTAGAAGAGGTCTTTGAACTGCAATATCATAACGAGCAGAATATAGTGTTTTTATTCAAATGTTATTGGTATGACATGACTGACAGAGGAATCAGAGTTGATCTGCACTTGGTCTGGTCAAAATCAACTCAAAAGCTAGACTCCGCAACATAAATGATGTCTTTGTTCTCACAAAGCAATGTCAACAAGTTTATTACACGTACACCCCTTCATTTAAAAAGGATCAATCAAGAGTGGATTGGTTGTCTGTTTTAAAAATGAAACCCCAGGGTCGTGTCGAGGTTGTTCAGGATGAGAACGAAGACACAAGTGTGCGAGATGAAGTCTTTCAAGTTAGTGAGGTGGTTGAACTATATTGAGTTGCTCCTTCGATTGAATTGGAAGAAAATTCAAATTTTTATGTTTTCGATGATAGTCTTGTTGATGTTGACGCAGAGGAGTTGAATTTTGTTTTGAGCTCTAGCGGACAAGCAACTGTTGATGAAGAAGATGATATTCATATTGAAGATTGCGATGTAGGTGATGACAATTCAATTGATGACGATGAAAAAGAAAATTCTGACTAACTACCAAAATGAAGCCCTATGTAAAATCTTTTTTTTCATGTAATTTAGATTATGGATGATATATTTTGAAACATAAAATATTTATTACTTGAAATAATTAGTTGAAATGCCACAATTACAAAATAATTACTTGAAATAATTATTGATCATGGATGATATATTTTGTAACATAAAATAATTACTTGAAATGCCATCACATCACCGATGGCAACACCGACGGCTCTAAGGTCGTCGGCATTTCACAGAGAGTTTGAAAATAATTACTTGAAATGCCACCACATCACCGACAGCCACACTGATGAAGCTAAGTTTGTCAGAACGTTGGCGGCGGATCAATTTTATCGACGAAGTTACCGATGGATCGCGCGCATTTCAAAGTATTGTACATTAAATGCATCTCTGACCGCATTATATTACCAATGGATTTACTGACGGACCACGAAAAATATGGAGGGACATTAAAAATTTTTGTGCGAAATTCAAAATTTACCGACGGATTTTTACACTTCACCGACATAATAAATTAAAGTAATAATTAAGTTTGTATCTGTCGGTGAATCCGTCGGTAAAACTGGCATATGACTGTCGGTGAATTCATTGGTAAAATTGGCATATTAGTGCCCTCCGC
>NW_011501332.1:23204-23956 GCF_000495115.2 Populus euphratica | reverse complement strand
CAGGTTTGAGGTTGGTATTAATTTATAATTTTTAGCTTATTAATATAATTGTAAATAAATTATTATTTTTATTTAAACTTGTTTATTTATACATAGTACAAATTCTACTAGGATAGTGAGCATAACATGTTGTGAGGAGGGTGTGGGAAAATCACGCGGCAACTAGGTAAGATAAAAAACAATACAAGATTTTTTTTAGACAAAAATTTATGTTTCGAAATGTAATTTTTGGTTGCATGAAATAGGTTGCGTGATTTTTGGTATGAAGCACAATAAAAGGCCAAAAAAGCCGCAAGGGATAGGGGTTTCCAAGGCTGGAATGATGTTGAGGTTTGGAGGGATTTCAAACTGATATACATCCCAAAGATATATGATTGCACTATATTAAGCACGTGATGTCTAAGCGGTTCACACGACGCTCATGGTCCGGTGCTGGCAGCCGAAATTGGCCAATTCATGGCGGGGTGACAACGCACACTAGCGGCTCCGTTCCGTTTGCTGCACATGCGAAATGGATGGTAAGATTAATTTAAATGAAATATATCGTTAAATTCAGTTGTTGTTAATATAACTTTTTTCATTATAGGCTGCGTTTCTTGGACGTGAGCCAAGCCCGATGGAGCTGCTTGTGGAGACGTATGTGCGGAGTCAAGACCTCCAGAAAGGGGTGCAATAGTTCGTTGATAACTGTACTCAACATTTCGTGGTATGTTTGTTCAACCATTTTATTTTGTAAGTTATTATGTTTATTG
>NW_011501332.1:22812-22998 GCF_000495115.2 Populus euphratica | reverse complement strand
CGACCTGTAGTGTTTCAACCGTTGGGAGCTCCCAATCAATATCGAACTCCAAATCTAAGGAGTTTGAGGCCTTGTAGCAACATACGGCTCAGCTCATCGAGAAATACAACCACTTACCAGCTGATTAGTACTTAAAAGTGTATTTTTGTCATGGTTTTATATCATCATTTTGCACTTGAAGTATCA
>NW_011501332.1:16314-21747 GCF_000495115.2 Populus euphratica | reverse complement strand
TTATAATTTGTACAATTAACCTCCATGTGGTTCGACCCTGGTCTTGCCGGGTTATTTATTACTTCGACACTCCTGCACTTGGGAGAAGACATCAATCTTTTAGTCGTGTCACCAGCGGAGTACACACAACTCAAAGCGTCTCAAGTACAACAAAAAACAGAGTATGAACAACAAAAGGCAGCTTATGAACAGCTCCGTGAAATGGTTATGAACATGGCAAATAGTGGAACATGTGCGCCTAATCCTTTTTGGCCGTATAACCACCAGCCTCCTCCAGGATCTCCTCGTCCTCCTCCAGCTCACCTTTATATTAATTTGTAATAAACATTATTTAACTTTAAAACTTCATTTAATATTTTTTTTGAAACATATTTAGTTTGTAATGAATATTATTTAACTTTTTTTTTTGTTTAATATAAATTTTATTTGCATAATTGGTTTGTATTACAATTAATTTATATAGTTTTATATTATATATCCTAAATAATTTTTTAAAAACAAATTTAGAAAAAAACAATCACCAACGATTTTACCGACCGATTCACTCGATCGGTATTTTAAACACTCACCGACCGACTTACTAACAGAATTACTCCGTCGGCATTTAACAGTAGCTGCCACACTTACCAACGAATTTACAAACAGATATATTTGGTCGGTATTTCACACACTCACCGACCGACTTACTGACAGAATTACTCCGTTGGCATTTAACAGTAGCTGCCACACTTACCGACGAATTTATAGATGGATATATTCGATCGGTATTTCATACACTCACCGACAGCCTTACCGATGGTTAGTTTCCATCGGTAAATCATGATATCACCGATAGAATACAAATCCGTTGGTATATTTCAAGCGGGAAGTTTTTTTTTTTGCACATGCAAATTCTGTCTGTAGAACCATCGCAAATGGTTTTTTTGTTTTGCCGACCGATATAGCGACGGAATGTTGAATCACCGATGAAAGGTAACCCGACGGACATAATCCGTCGGTGATGATGCAGGTAAAAAAATCACCAATGAACTTCTAATCACACATCGACGGAATTATTCCGTCGGTAAAACTGTGAAATCTTGTAGTGAGTTAGATTGAATCAAGAAATGTGATGGATGAAGTTTTTAGAAAAATAATTTTTTTAGTTATTTTTTTTTCATTTTTAGTTTATAAATTTTATTTTTTATTCAATATTATTAAATTTCTCAAGTTTTTTCAATATAAAATATCATAATAAATTTTTTATAAATAGACTTTGATAAATAAAAATTAAATATTTTAAATGTTTTATCATGTTATTAAATTTTATAAGTATTGACTTGTAATTTAATTATCTTATCCTTCATTTACAACTATGTCAAATTGCTTCAAGCAAGTCCGGGCATTAGCACAGGTCTTGGTCAAGAAATTCAAGTAGGCATCTAGGGGATTTCATGACACCTATCATTTTAACAGTTTATGTCAGTCCCTCGTATTCTATCCTGCAGGAAACACTGTGGAAGCCGATCATTTTAAATGGACTCTATAAATAGCCTCCATAGGTGTTCAATCTCCTCATAGAAAAGCCTTTTAGACTCTAACAATCCTCATCAACATACACCCTTCGCACGCCTTATAAAGTCTCTCAACAACCACTTCAAACTCTTTCAATCCTTCGTGAAAATGGATGTGGTGAATGTAATGATTCAAGGAAAGCCAGTCGTGATTTTCAGGAAGAGTTCTTGTTGCATGAGCCACTCCGTCGAGTCACTTATACGTGGATTTGGAGCAAACCTAACTGTTTATGAGCTCGACAGAATAACAAATGGACATCAAATTGAAAGGGCACTAGTGCAGCTGGGGTTTCGACAGAGCTTACCCGCTGTGTTCATAGGCCAGCAGCTGGTTGGCAATGAAAGGCAGGTGATGAGCCTCCACGTCCAGAACCAGCTAGTACCATTGCTTATACAAGCAGGTGCTATATGGATGTGGAATAAGTAGTTTCTTACTGACATATATAGGGCACGGATCAATATCATGCTGCTGAACATTTTGATAAGCTACTATTTTTTTTTTGTTTTCAGTTTTCCCGAAGTAAGCGAAACGTGATAAGAGGCACGGCTCAGGACCTCTTTCTGATTTTAAATTTTCATTACAACATCCATGCATCTATTCTGTGTCTAACAAGGATGCACTACTTTTGTTACTTTCCTCGGGCTCAAAATAAAGCATTTGGGTGCACATACGGGTGTGTGAGATAAAGAGCATGAGCATTTTGTTTGAGGATAACAAGGGCGGGGAATTAGACTTGTGAAGGTGAACATTTCCCAACCTTTTTTTTCAATAAATGAGAAATTTCATTAGTAAAGCTGTTCATGGTTGTCATTGCCAAGGTGACACAAGTTAGAGTACATAGCATTTGTGATCGCCACCTAAAGAAGCTTAGTGCCATACAATCTGTGCTGGACTTTGCACAGTTTTCCTGACAATCATTCATTCTGTGGCACAACCTGAATCGTGGAGTTAATTTGTTGTAGCTTACATTTCATATGGAATGAATGTCAGAAACACGCTCCTGATTAAAATTGCTGGAAATTTCGTCTATTGCTGATGTTGTTTAACCTATTGTAATTTAGTCACCCAGCAGCAGCTTCCATTTCACAAAATTGCAGCAGAATCCGCCATGCTTTTTAGTTCGATAGCCATTTAAAAAACATGTGCTCACGAAATATGATCTTGATTTCTCTGCTTTTGGTATTTAATTCGGTAGCTAGACAATAAAACCATGTCTTGAAAAATGCATTAGCCCTCAAAGTAGCCTTTAAATTTCTACGATGTCAGCAACCGTCTCGCGTTTTTCTTTTCGTCATATTCCATCTGGATGATCCTAGATGACTCACAAATTAAGCTGCTTGATGAATTCCAATAAGTTATACTTATCTTCTCTGTCATTTTTCTGTCTACTGCATGCCGCAGTACATGGAGAAAAGAAACGAAACGAAGGGGTTCAACAAAATTTGTGCCATACATCAAGAAAATTTAATGTTCCATGCCATAAAAAAGGGATTCATTTTAATGAAATGAAAGCTCTAGCTCCAATTTAATCTACAATTGTTAAGGTTTCGATAACTGTAGACTTATTAATTATGATAATTACAAGCTTATGTCATTATATATACATAGCATGCATCGCCTATATGTTATACTAACCATGAATACTGGTAACTCAACTGAAGCAAAATGTTTACAAGTGACCCTGCCAACGTAGCGTTTGGCTTTTATTATATCAAGATCAGGGCAGTTACGCAACAGGAACCTCCTACTTTCTATCAACTTTTCTTTCCAGGCAGAAACAGGGCAAGTAGCATGTGTGTCATAGTTATGAGGATATTTTGAATGCTAAACCCTACAAAAGAGGAAAACGAGGTGATGCATATATGATTGGTAGTTCTGTTTTATTTAAATCCATAAGAAAAGGTGACAATGATTGAACTGGCTAAAGATGTGTATGCTTGAATTCTCTAGATACTATTTTGTTTATTCTTTCTACACGGGGAATATCTTTCGATCACCATGTCTTCCACGAATTTTAAAAACTTAAGCACCGTATTAAATGCGGTGTGCTGCACATAATCAGTATATCTAATTCCTGGAATTTTCCATTAGCAGGTAGAGTAGTGAGCTTCATAATTAGGAAAATTCAAAAGAGTTCAAGAACACTATCAGAAATCCATGAATACAAATGAAATTATCAACAGATTTTTTCCATTACTATTTCTTGGTAATATTTACTGACTAAATTTTTTCCATAGCTAACTTCGTCGATATTTACTGAAAAAAATATGTTGTTGCTATATTCCGAGAAAATCTTCGTCAAAATGAAAGGAGTTAAAGAAACCCAAATAGTACAATAACGTGTAAGTTTTTGCGGATCCGTTACCGATGGAATTACAGTTGGATACAAACAGGGAAGCCCATACAATGATATGTCACTTATACTGAAAGAATTGTCAGCAGATTGATGGACAGAATAATTTTGTCGGTAAATTCATCAGTAATAGTTAATATATGATCTGACCATCGACCCTCCCCTCCCCTCCCCTATTTCTTCTTCTTCCTTGAAAACCTTATTGCAACAAAACAAACAACCCCCCTTCCCCTCATCTCAATACAACTCACCATTCCTCAACTTTTCCAATTACAATAACACTCTGTTTGATAGCATTCATGTTCTAATTGAAATTTTATTACAGAATTTTTCATTTTAAGTAAGCAAATCTACCACTTTTTTATTTGAACATAATTTTAAAATGTAAATTTTTTTATTGCATATTTTTGTAGTATATGTATTTTGTTGGGGTGTTTGCTTGTTTTATTGTTTTTTCTCAAACAAACTTCTTATATGGATTTTTTATTTTCTATATGTTATAGTTTGTTTTAGAGTTTGTAAAATTATATTTGTTTGTAAATTATTGAAACTTATGTTGAATTACTAACTTAGGTGTGTTGTGATGATGGCTTGTTTAACAAGTTCATTTTATATTTTGTTAATTTTATTGCCGAGTTGTAATTTCTGTAAATGTGTACAAATTTATATATACGTAGATAATTGATAATGAATTAAGAGAAGCATTAAAATAAGTTGGATAATCTTTAACTAAACCAATATTTTTGCAAAATTATTTGTTGTGATGATGGCTTGTTTAACAAGTTCATTTTATATTTTGTTAATTTTATTGCCGAGTTGTAATTTCTGTAAATGTGTACAAATTTATATATACGTAGATAATTGATAATGAATTAAGAGAAGCATTAAAATAAGTTGGATAATCTTTAACTAAACCAATATTTTTGCAAAATTATTTGGTTAATGTAGTTAATTAATACATGTTGTCATCATTATTGATATAGGTTCGATAGAAGTCATCCAATAGAAGTTATGAATGTATCAAGATTAACGTCAAGGCTTGTAGAGGATGGATTATTATAATAGGGTTTAGGATTTTATTAATTCGCAACATCTAATCCAAGAAATATTAATAGAGGCAATATTAGGTGTCCAAACAAAAGGTGTCAAATAAAAAGTCTCTCAATCTAGATGTTGTAATGATGCATCTTCTACATAAAGTATTCATAGAGGAACATTTTTATTGGTATACACACAAAGAACCATTTGTTACTCATGAGACCATTTGTATGGAGTTGTAAATGACAACAATAATTCTTATAAGACTATGGTTATGGATGCAATGACAATGAATTTGGGTTATGGTAGTCAACAATCAATCATAGATGAAGAACCTAATGTAGACTGACACGACGAAAAGATTGTTGTCTTCTCCCAAGTGCAGGAGTGTCGAAGTAATAAATAACCCGGCAAGACCGGGGTCGAACCACAAGGAGGTTAAGTGTATAAATTATAGATGACAACAACAACAACAACAACAACAACAA
>NW_011501332.1:0-14734 GCF_000495115.2 Populus euphratica | reverse complement strand
AAAAGATTGATGTCTTCTCTCAAGTGCAGGAGTGTCGAAGTAATAAATAACCCGGCAAGACCGAGGTCGAAGCATAGAGAGGTTAATTGTACAAACTATAAATAAAAATAATACAACAACAATAATAACAACAACAACAATAATAATAATAGTAATAACAATAACAATAATAATAATACTAATAATAATAGTAGTAGTAGCAGTAATAATAATAATAATAATAATAATAATAATAATAATAAAGAAAAAGAAAGAGAAGAAGAAGAAGAAGATGAGAACTTGGAGATGGAATATTAAACAATGATAATAACAAATGTCAAGGTTAGAGGTTCCACTAATGGTATGTCAAACAAGTATAGTATAAACTCTTATTTTTCAATTGAAAACCACAGACAAAGGAGGTTCCAATCTGATTATAGATTATTAACATGATTATATTAGTCATCTTATTCGATTAATGCTAATACTTGTAAATCTCGTCAAGCATTCATAATTCTAACTTATGTTAACAACAAATCAAGTTCCTTTCATAGCTCAGGTGTCGGTTATACCATATAGTATGAACTATGAAAGTGCCAAGCATTTGTTGTACCAAGTGTTATACAATATAAATCAAGATTAGTCATTTAACAAGCAAAGTATTAAAGAGTGAACAAGATAACAAATACAAAACATGTTAGTATCAAATATTAAGGTCCATATTAAGTTTACACTATACTTATTCTTACACCATTAGTGTAACCTTTTCACCTTGACATAATAAACTTAGCTAGACATAATGAAAGAAAGAAAAATAAAAAACAAAATAAGAACATAAATAAGATAAGAGTTAACAAAGCAAAGGAAAGGAATTGAAAGGCATAAACTTGATATTAAGGAAAACAAAGCATAAACATTACAAAAAATACAAAGAGAGAAAGCAAGAACATGATCTTGATCTGGACACCAAGATGCCTAAATGCATGGCAAATGCCTCCTTTTATAGGCCAAAATTGGGAACTATTGATTTGATGACTAATTGATGAGTGGGTGACCAACTCTTGACTTGGTGACAATCCTTATCTTCTCTTGTCTGCCCAAAACGTCATTGATAACGTCAAAATTGGAGCCACTTGAAACATGAAAGTTGTAGAAAATTGTCTCGGCCTTCTTGTGTAAAAAATTCAGCTCATTTCGACTTCTAAAACTCTAGATATAGCCAAAATACTGAATAGTGCTTGGGCTGGAGGACAGATTCGGACTTCTTTGTTGTTGCAACAATTTGGACTTGAAAATGGCCTTTTTAGATCTTGGGCTCCATATTAAAGTTGTAAACCTATGTCTTATCTTTGCATCCATATAAAGTAGACCTAAATCTGAGATCTATAGCTCCAGATATGACCCAATTACCGAACAGTGTTCTGGTTTGGATTGTACCGACATCTCTTTTCTAAGTTTGGTCATCTCTTTCCCCTTGCAATTTAAGTTCTTAAAGTCATCAATCAATGCTTTCATTTATGTGATAGGCCTGAATTTAAAATGAACATTTACCACAAATTAAAGGTATCTTATATTATTAGATATATTATTATAAAACATCCTTTTGTTAAGTAGTTATTGATACTTCAAGTGCAAAATAATGATATAAAACCTTGATAAAAATACACTTTTAAGTACTAATCACACCCCCCAACCAGCTTATTACTAGTCCCTAGTAATCAAAGCGTTAAAATAGAAAAACAATTTGCAAATTCCACAAAGCAAGGTATTCATTATTTAACTTCCATTAATCTATCTAGATAAACAAACTCACGTTAAATTTATATACCTGCTCAATACCTTTTAATAAATTATTCATAAACCTTTCTTTTGTGCTAAATGTATCAACATATAATTATGGGGCTTTTCTTGGAAGAAAACAAAATTTTTGTTCTAATGTTTAAGGTTAACTTCCTTGGGTTGGGATTATTATTTTTTTCTTTTTTTTCTTCTTTTTTTTTAAATATATATACATATAATTTAAAAACACCATGCATCTTTAACCCATGTAATGAGCTTTCAGCTAATGACTCCCAGACTAGTTGGTCCTAGGGCATTAGGGGTTAAGACACCCCTACGAGCTTAGTAACTTGGGTCGCAGATACTGATATGTAGATAATGCAATGTTTGATTCCCTTAAGCTTTTCTCCTTAACCCATGTAACAACCGTTGAACCAATAGCTCCCAAGTCAGTTAACTTTATGGTATTAGGTGTTAAAACACCCCTTCAGGCTTAATTGCTTAGGTTAGGGAGGCTATGAAACCAAACTTATCTACATTTTTATTATTATCATTTTTTTTCTTTTTTTTAATTATATACAATCCCTTTCCCTTAGTTGTTACCTTTAACAAAAGAACATAAATAATGTAATAATCCAATATGCAACCCACAATCATATGTTAAAGTGTGTGTGTGTAAATTAAGGTTTAAAAATACATGTTAAATAAGTATATGAACGGAATTAAGTGATAATAATGCGAGAGTTTGTAAATCTGAATATTTCATGAAGTATTATAATAGACCTTATTAAGATTGGTTACAAAGATGTGTCTTAAGAGTCATAAAAGTTCTCTTTACTCTGCCATCATAGTAACAACAATTTTGCACATGCTTTATGAAATAGAAAACACAGTTTTTTTTTTTAGCTACTACCCTCTCCCCCCAACTAAAACAAGACATTGTCCTCAATGTTTAAAGGTAGAAAGATAGAGTATAGAAGATATCACCTGAAATAACAAATATTGACAAACCTAAAACACACTGAAACAAATATAAGTAACAACAAAACACAATAATAAAACCAAAAGACACAAAGATTCACAAATAAAGGTTCAAATCCAATCTAAGCTTTTTACGACTTTCCTTAGTTGACCAATTTATGCGACTCATGGAGGGATCAATTACAGGAATGAAAGATTGTAGTTGGTTAATCAATTGTTGAGCAATAGCAGCAGAGATTATGATTTGTCGTGCAGAAGATGTTAGAAATTCCTGTTCCACAGCATAATCAAGAAAAGACAACAACTTATCATAATAACTATTAACATTTAACAAACCTATGGGTTTATGGTGAATGTACAGTTGGGCCCAAGAGGAAATATGAAAGATCTCATCCAATGTGCCTAGACCATCTGGTAACGCAATGAAGGCATCAGCATCGTTAAACATTGCATTCATTCGAGCCGACATTGTGGAGACTTGAAGTTCCTCTCCAATTGTTTTTCCAATGATGTCCCCTTGTGCTAAAGCTTCAGGGACGACCCCCAAAACTTGACTACCTCCTAAAAATGCAGTTATTGACACACCTCCCATTAACCTGAAACTACCTCCCCCATACACTAAATGAATCTTTCTCTCACCTAGCACTTGACTAAGATGATTTGGTGATTCTAAAAACTCCTTTTCTTTCCTAGGACTAGATCCACCAAAAACACAAATATTTCTTATATGATGACTTGAGGAACTTGCCATTTCTACACAGTTCTGTATTTGTTGAATGTATGGGTTGAGTAGAAATGAAAGGAAGGAAAAAAGGATTTTATAGATGAGAAATTAGAAAGGCAATCATACCATCTATATGTAGGCCAGCTAGAGTCTCATACACACACTCTCTCTCTCTCTCTCTTTATTTATTTACTTTTGAAAAAGCATGTGTATGTGATTGTGGCTCACATCTTCCCTTGGTTTTACGTCCAAAAACAGCTTAAACGCCCTCTATAATTCGGGGATAGGCTTACCATCCAGTTTTCTAAAAACTGGCAAACAGGGTCTTTTTTAGTTAGATTCCCAAGACTAAGTCGATCATGTTCTTTATGAAATAGTGGCCATAAATCATGAATTGCACGATGCACAATGTCGTTCTTTAGGAATGGTATCTATAAACCTTGTAGAGAAAATACAATTCATTAAGGATGGCCTAAGTAAGGAGTCTTTAAATTTCAATTTTTCAAGATTAGTGTCCATTTTCAAATGAGAATTGGAAGAGAGATTCAAAGAATTGCACAAATATATACACAAATATCAGTTATTGTGGGAAACTAAAAGAACCAACTTAAGTCACGGAGTACCGTTATCCGCCATTTGACCGGGGTGAGAGAAACTAGCAAAAATCACTGAAAAAGAAACAAAAAAAAACAATCTGTATATAAAGGATCACCCAATTCAATAGAGTCATATGCATCATTTCTTAGTTCATCAAGCTTATTTATTTGTAATTTTCTCAGTTTATGATTAGTACTTAAAAGTGCATTTTTATCATGGTTTTATATCATCATTTTGCACTTGAATTAGCAATAACTCCTTAACTAAAGCATGTTTTATAATAATATATCTAATAATATAAGATACCTTTAATTTATGGTAAATGTTCATTTTAAATGCAGGCCTATCACATAACTGAAACGATTGATTGATGACTTTAAGAACTTAAATTGCAAGGGCAAAGAGATGACCAAAATTAGAAAAGAGATGTCGGTGCAATCCAAACCGAAACACTGTTCGGTAATTGGGTCATATCTGGAGCTATAGATATCAGATTTAGGTCTACTTTACATGGCTGGAAAGGTAAGACATAGGCCTACAACTTTGATATGTAGCCCAAGATCTAAAAAGGCCATTTTCAAGTCCAAATTGTAGCAACAACAAAGAAGCTCGAATCTGTCCTCCAGCCCGAGCACTGTTTAGTATTTTGGCCATATCTAGAGTTCTAGAAGTCCAAATGAGCTGAATATTTTACACAAGAAAGCTAAACAATTGCCTACAACTTTCATGTTTTCGAGTGGCTCCAATTTTGACGTTATCAATGACTTTTTAGGCAAACAAGAGAAGATAAAGATTGTCACCAAGTCAAGAGTTGGCCACCCACTCATCAATTAGTCATCAAATCAATAGTTCCCAATTTTGGCCTATAAAAGGAGGCATTTGCCATGCATTTAGGCATCTTGGTTTCCCGATCAAGATCATGCCCTTGCTTTCTCTCTTTGTATTTTCTGTAATATTTATTCTTTGCTTTCATTAATATCAAGTTTATGCCTTTCATTTCTTTGCATTTACTTAGTTAACTTTAATCTTATTTATGTTCTTATTTTGTTTATTTATTTTTCTTTCTTTCATTATCTCTAGCTAAGTTTATTATGTCAAGGTAAAAAGGTTACACTAATGGTGTAAGAATAAGTATAGTGTAAACTTAATATGGACTTTAATGTTTGATACTAACATGTTTTGAATTTGTTATCTTGTTCACTCTTTAATACTTTGCTTGTTAAATGACTAATCTTGATTTATGTTGTATAACATTTGGTACAACCAATGCTTGGCACTTTCATAGTTCATACTGTATGGTATAACCGACACCTGAGCTGTGAAAGGAACTTGATTTGTTGTTAACATAAGTTATAATCATGAATGCTTGACGAGATTTACAAGTATTAGCATTAATCGAATAAGATGACTAATGTAATCATGTTAACAATCTATAATCAGATTGGAACCTCCTTTGTGTGTGGTTTCCAATTAAATAATAAGAGTTTATACTATACTTGTTTGACATACCATTAGTGGATCCTCTAACCTTGACATTGTTTGTTATCATTGTTTAATCTTTGCGTTAATTTTTCATCTCAAACTTCTCATCATCATCTTTTTTTTCTTCTTTTCCTTCTTTTTCTTTATTATTATTATTATTATTATTATTATTATAAGTGTTATTGTTATTATTATTGTTATTACTATTATTATTATTATTGTTATTGTTGTTGTTATTATTGTTGTTGTATTATTGTTATTTATAATTTGTACAATTAACCTCCCTATGGTTCGACCCCGGTCTTGCCGGGTTATTTATTACTTCGACACTCCTGCACTTGGGAGAAGACATCAATCTTTTCGTCATGTCAGTTGACTAGCATCATCCAGATTTGAATTGAAAGCTTTAATAGCCCAATAAGCTTTATGTTCAAGTTCCACAGGCAAATGACAAGGTTTTCCATAAACTAGTCTATAAGGTGACATATCTAATGATGTTTTATAAGCAGTTCGATAAGCCCAAAGTGCATCATTAAGTCTTAAAGACTAGTCTTTCCTATTAGGGTTCACTGTTTTCTCCAAAATATGTTTGATCTCCCTATTAGCAAGCTCTACTTGTCCACTTGTTTGAGGGTGAAAAGGGGTGGTAACTTTGTGTGTGATTCCATATTTCTTCATTAAAGACTCAAATGGCTTCTTATAGAAATGTTTTCCACCATCACTTATTATGGCTCGAGGGACTCCAAATCGACTCAAAATATTTTCTTTCAAAAACTTTATCACTATTTTGTGATCATTGTTTCGACTTGGAATTGCCTCTATCCATTTTGAAACATAATCTATTGCGACTAATATGTATAAGAAACCAAATGATGGAGGGAATGGACCCATGAAATCTATACCCCAGCAGTCAAAGATCTCAATGACAATAATAGGATTTAAAGGCATCATGTGACGTTTTGAAATAGATCCCAACTTTTGACCATTTTCACAAGACTTGCAGAATGCATGTGAGTCTTTGAATATGGTGGGCCAAAAAAATCCACTTTGTAAAATTTTTGCACTTGTCTTTGTTGACAAGAAATGGCCCCCACATGCCTCAGAAGACAAAATTTCATGACACTACTTACCTCATTGTCAGAAATGCATCTTCAAATATTTGATCAGGACAATATATGAATAAATAAGGATCATCCCAATAAAAGTTCTTCACTTCGTTCAAGAACTTTCTTTTATCTTGGGTACTCCAATGAGCTGGCAATTGTCCAGAAACAAGAAAATTGACAATATTAGCAAACCAAGGCATTGTAAAGACAGAAAGTAAAGATTCATCGGGAAAATAGTCATCGATTGGTGTGTTGTCAGTTTTTGAATCTGTTGTCAATCTTCACAAGTGATCTGCGACAACATTTTCGGTGCCTTTCTTATCTTTGATTGTGATATCAAATTCTTGAAGTAATAAAATCCACCGCACCAATCTAGCCTTAGAATCTTTCTTAGAAAGAAGATATTTCAATGCTACATGATCACTAAAAACAATAACAGGTGAGCCAACAAGATAAGATCTGATTTTTTCACATGCAAATACTACTGCAAGTAATTATTTTTCAGTGGTGGTATAATTCATTTGAGCACTATTTAAAGTTTTACTTGCATAGTAAATTACATAAGGTTTCTTATCTTTTCTTTGTCCCAAAACAATACCTATGGTATAATCACTAGCATCGCACATTATTTCAAAAGGTAATGAGCAATCGAGAGATTGACTAATAGGAGCACAAGTAAGCAAGTTTTTAAGTTTAACAAAGGCTTCTTCATAATGTTTAGTCCATTCAAAAATAGTATCCTTTGTTAGAAGGTTACTTAAAGGCTTAGATATTACACTAAAATCTTTGATGAACCTTTTATAAAAACCAGCATGTCCTAGGAATGATCTAACATCTTTAAGAGATTTTGGTGTTGGTAAGTTTGCAATTAACTCGACTTTAGATTTGTCAACCTCAATTCCTTTTGATGAAACAATGTGACCAAGTACAATGCTTTTTGTTACCATAAAATGACATTTTTCCCAATTCAGCACAAGATTCTTCTCTTCACACCTGGTCAAAACCTTTTCTAAGTTAGTAAAACAATCATCAAATGAATCGCCAAAAACAGAAAAATCATCTATGAAAATCTCAAGAAAATGTTCAACCATATCACTAAATATACTAAGCATGCATCTTTGAAATGTGGCTGGTGCATTACATAATCCAAAAGGCATCCTTCGATATGCAAAAGTACCAAATGGATATGTGAAAGTAGTCTTCTCTTGATCTTCCAATGCAATTTCAATTTGGTTGTAACCCGAATAGCCATCTAGGAAACAATAAAATTCATGACCTATAACTCATTCTAGGATTTGATCCATGAAAGGTAAAGGAAAATGATCTTTTCTAGTCATTGAATTAAGTTTCCTATAGTCAATGCACATGCGCCAACCAGTAACAGTTCTAGTGGGAATTAACTCATTGTTCTTAGTTGTTATCACAGTGACTCCAGACTTCTTGGGTACAACTTGGGTAGGACTTACCCATTTGCTGTTAGAAACAGGATAAATGATTTTATTATTTAGAAGCTTAATGACTTCATTTTTCACTACTTCTTTCATATTAGGATTTAGCCTACGTTGCATTTCTCTAGAGGGTTTAGCATTTTCCTTTAAATAAATTCTGTGTGTACAAATCAAAGGACTAATTCCTTTCATATCAGCTATGGTCCATCCTAATGCATTTTTGTGCATTTTCAGAGTTTGTAATAACTTACCTTCTTGATGTGCATTAATTTTGGAAGAGATTATTACCGGAAAAGTTTCATTTTCTCCTAAAAATGAGTATTTGAGATTGGATGGCAATGCCTTCAAATCAGGTTTTGGTGGTTGAACACTTGAAGGTATGGACTTAATTGATCGTGGTGGCAATTCCTCAAATTGTGGCCTCCAATTACTTGTCTTTGATTCTTCCTGAAAATAAATGATTTGCAAATCATCAAATTCATCAATCTCAATTTCACTAGAAGTGGTTGGAAATTGATCATCAATTAATTTTTCAATAAAGTCCACTTCCTGTAAATCATTATCATCTCTAGGTTGCATGCAAATGTTGAAAATATTCATCTTCAATGTCATGTTTCAAAATGATAGCTTGTTTCATCAGTCCATTCCTATAATTAATCAATACGTTAGAAGTTGCAAAAAATGGACGTCCTAAAATAACAGGAAATGAATTACATACTTCAACAGGTTGTGTGTCCAAGACAATAAAATCCACAAGATAAATGAATTTATCAACTTGTACTAACGCATCTTCAATTATTCCTCTAGGCACTTTTATAGATCTATCGGCAAGTAAAAGAGTTATAAAATTTGGTTTTAACTCACCTAGATTGAGACTCTGAAAAACTGAATATGGAAGTAAATTCACACTAGCATCGAGATCAAGTAAGGCTCTTTCAATTTAATGCTCTCTAATAAAGCAAGAAATTGTAGAACAACCAGAGTCTTTATATTTCAAAGCATTATTGTTCTGAAGAATAGCACTTACTTGTTCGACTAATGATTGATACTTAAAAGTGCATTTTTATCAAGGTTTTATATCATCATTTTGCATTTGAAGTCTCAATAACTCCTTAACTAAAGCATGTTTTATAATAATATATCTAATAATATAAGATACCTTTAATTTATGGTAAATGTTCATTTTAAATGCAGGCCTATCACATAAATGAAAGGATTGATTGATGAATTTAAGAAATGAAATTGAAAGGATAAAGAGATGGCCAAACTTAGAAAACAGATGTCGGTGCAATCCAAACCAGAACACTATTCGGTAATTGGGTCATATCTGGAGCCATAGATCTCAGATTTAGGATGGAAAGGTAAGACATAGGTCTACAACTTTTATATGGAGCCCAAGATCTAAAAAGACCATTTTCAAGTCCAAATTGTTGCAACAACAAAGAAGCCCAAATCTGTCCTCCAGCCCGAGCACTGTTCAGTATTTTGGCCATATCTGGAGTTCTAGAAGTCAAAATGAGCTGAATGTTTTACACAAGAAAGCTCAGACAATTTCCTACAACTTTCATGTTTTCAAGTGGCTCTAATTTTGAAGTTATCAATAACATTTTGGGCAGACAAAAGAAGATAAAGATTGTCACCAAGTCAAGAGTTGGTCACCCACTCATCAATTAGTCATCAAATCAATAGTTCCAAATTTTGGCCTATAAAAGGAGGCATTTGCCATGCATTTCGGCATCTTGGTTTCCAGATCAAGATCAAGATCATGCTCTTTCTTTCTCTCTTTGTATTTTCTGTAATATTTATGCTTTACTTTCATTAATATCAAGTTTATGCCTTTCATTTCTTTGCATTTACTTAGTTAACTTTAATCTTATTCATGTTCTTATTTTATTTATTTATTTTTATTTCTTTCATTATGTCTAGCTAAGTTTATTATGTCAAGGTGAAAAGGGTACACTAATGGTGTAAGAATAAGTATAGTGTGAACTTAATATGGACTTTACTGTTTGATACTAACATGTTTTATATTTGTTATCTTGTTCACTCTTTAATACTTTGCTTGTTAAATGACTAATCTTGATTTATGTTGTATAACACTTGGTACAACAAATGCTTGGCACTTTCTAATTTCAAAAGTAAACAAATAAATTAATAAAGAGAGAGAGAGAGAGAGAGTGTGAGACTCTAGCTACACACACACTTTAACATATGATTGTGGGTTGCATATTGGATTATTACATTATTTATGTTCTTTTGTTAAAGGTAACAACTAAGGGAAAGGGATAGTATATAATTTAAAAAAAAAAGAAGAAAAAGAAAAAAGAAAAAAATGATAATAATAAAAATGTAGATAAGTTTGGTTTCGTAGCCTCCCTAACCTAAGCAATTAAGCCCGAAGGGGTGTTTTAACGCCTAATACCCTAAAGTCAACATGGGTTAAGGAGAAAAGCTTAAGGGAATCAAACATTGCACTATCTACATATCAGTATCTACGACTCGAGTTACTAAGCTCGTAGGGGTGTCTTAACACCTAATGCCCTAAGACCAATTGGTCTGGGAGTCATTAATCGAAAGCTCGTTACATGGGTTAAAGATGCATGGTGTTTTTATATTATATGTATAGATATTTAAAAAAAAAGAAGAAGAAAAAAAAAAGACAAAAATAATAATCCCAACCCAAGGAAGTTAACCTTAAACATTAGAACAAAAATTTGTTTTCTTCCAAGAAAAGCCCCATAATTATGTGTTGATACATTGAGCACAAAAGAAAGGTTTATGAATATCTTGTTAAGCGGTATTGAGCAGATATATAATTTTAATGAGAGTTTGTTTATCTAGATAGATTAATGGAAGTTAAATGATGAATACCTTACTTTGTGGAATTTGCAAATTATTTTTCTATTTTAACGCTTTGATTACTAGGGACTAGTAATAAGCTGGTTGGGGGGTGTGATTAGTACATAAAAGTGCATTTTTATCATGGTTTTATATCATCATTTTGCACTTGAAGTATCAATAACTTTTCGTCGTGTCATGTTTTTGGCGCCGTTGCCGGGGTCGAAAACAGGACGAAAAGATTGATGTCTTCTCCCAAGTGCAGGAGTGTCGAAGTAATAAATAACCCGGCAACACCGGGGTCCAACCACAGAGAGGTTAATTGTACAAATTATAAACAACAATTATAAACAACAACAATAGTAACAATAACAACAACAATAATAATAGTAGCAATAATAATACTAATAATACTAGTAGTAGTAGTAGTAGTAGTAGTAGTAGTAATAGTAATAATAATAATAACAATAACAATAATAATAATAACAATGATAAAGAAGAAGAAGAAGAAGAAGAAGAAGAAGAAGAAGAAAAGTTGATGAGAACTTTGAGATGGAATATTAATGTAAGGATTAAACAATGATAAGAACAAATGTCAAGGTTAGAGGTTCCACTAATGGTATGTCAAACAAGTATAGTATAAACTCTTATTATTCAATTGGAAACCACACACAAAGGAGGGTCCAATCAGATTATATATTGTTAACATGATTACTTTAGTCATCTTATTCAATTAATGCTAATACTTGTAAATCTCGTCAAGAATTCATGATTATAACTTATGTTAACAACAAATCAAGTTTCTTTCATAGCTCAGGTGTCGGCTATACCATACAGTATGAACTATGAAAGTGCCAAGCATGTGTTGTACCAAATGTTATACAACATAAATCAAGATTAGTCATTTAACAAGCAAAGTATTAAAGAGTGAACAAGATAACAAATACAAAACATATTAGCATCAAATATTAAAGTCCATATTAAGTTTACACTATACTTATTCTTACACCATTAGTGTAACCTTTTCACCTTGACAGAATAAACTTAGCTAAACATAATAAAAGAAAGAAAAATAAATAAATAAAATAAATAAAACCATGATAAAAATGCACTTTTAAGTACTAATCACACACCCCAACCAACTTATTACTAGTCCCTAGTAATCAAAGCGTTAAAATAGAAAAACAACTTGCAAATTCCACAAAGCAAGGTATTCATCATTTAACTTCCATTAATCAATCCAGATAAATAAACTCTCATTAAATTTATATACCTGCTCAATAACTCTTAGGGCATTAGGTGTTAAGACACCCCTACGAGCTTAGTAGCTCGGGTCGTAGATACTGATATGCAGATAGTGCAATGTTTGATTCCCTTAAGCTTTTCTGCTAAACCCATGTAACAAGCGTTGCGCTAATAGCTCCCAAGTCAGTTGACTTTAGGGTATTAGGTGTCAAAACACCCATTCGGGCTTAATTGCTTCGGTTAGGGAGGCTACAAAACCAAACTTATCTATATTTTTATTATTATCATTTTTTTTTTAATTATATACAATCCCTTTCCCTTAGTTGTTACCTTTAACAAAAGAACATAAATAATGTAATAATCCAATATGCAACCCATAATCATATGTTAAAGTGTGTGTGTGTAAATTAAGGTTTAAGAATACATGTTAAATAAGTATATGAACGGAATTAAGTGATAACAATGCGAGAGTTTGTAAATCTAAATATTTCAAGAAGTATTATGATAGACCTTGTTACGAATGATTACTAAGATGCGTCTCAAGAGTCATAAAAGTTCTCCTTACTCTGCCATCATAGTAATAACAATTTTGCACATGCTTTATGAAATAGAAAACACAGTTTTTTTTTTTTGGCTACTGCCTTTTCCCCCCAACTAAAACAAGACATTGTCCTCAATGTTTAAAGGTAGAAAGATAGAGTATAAAAGACATCACCTGAAATAACGAATATTGACAAACCTGAAACACACTAAAAAAAATATAAGTAACAACAAAACACAATAATAAAACGAAAAGACACAAAGATTCACAAATGAAGGCTCAAATCCAATCTAAGCTTTTTACGACTTTCCTTAGTTGACCAATTTATGTGACTCATGGAAGGATCAATTACAGGAATGAAAGATTGTAGTTGGTTAATCAATTGTTCAGCAGTAACAATAGAGATTATGATTTTTCATGGAGAAGATGTTAGAAATTCCTGTTCCACAGCATGATCAAGAAAAGACAACAACTTATCATAATAACCATTAACATTTAACAAACCTATGGGTTTATGGTGAATGTGCAGTTGGGCCCAAGAGGAAATATGAAAGATCTCTTCCAATATGCCCAAACCACCTGGTAAAGCAATGAAGGCATCATTATGGTTAAACATTGTATTCATTCGAGCTGACATTGTGGAGACTTGAAGTTCTTCTCTAATTGTTTTTCCAATGATGTCCCCTTTTACTAAAGCTTCGGGGACAACCCCCAAAACTTGACTACCTCCTAAAAATACAGCTATTGATACACCTCCCATTAACCCAAGACTGCCTCCCCCATACACTAAATGAATCTTTCTCTCAGCTAGCACTTGACCAAGATGATTTGGTGATTCTAAAAACTCCTTTTCTTTCCTAGGACTAGATCCACCAAAAACACAAATATTTCTTATATGATGACCTGAGGAATTTGCCATTTCTACACACTTTTGTATTTGTTGAATGCATGGGTTAAGTAGAAATGAAAGGAAGGAAGAGAGGATTTTATAGATGAGAAATTAGAAAGGCAATCATACCACCTATATGTAGGCTAGCTAGAGTCTCACACACTCTCTCTCTCTCTCTTTATTTACTTATTTATTTACTTTTGAAAAAGCATCTATATGTACAGGTAGTTGTGATTGTGGCTCACAACTTCCCTTGGTTTTACGTCCAAGAATGGCTTAAACGCCCTCTATGGGTCGGGGATAGGCTTCCCATCCAGTTTTCTTAAAAACTGGCAAACAGGGTCTTTTTTAGTTAGATTCCCAAGACTAAGTCGATCATGTTCTTTATGAAAGTGGGGTCATAAATCATGAATTGCACGATGCACATCTCCACTAGGATACGTTTCAAGAGTTAATAGAAGATTATCTAAAGACTCCTCACTCAAACCATCCTTAATGAAATGTATTTTACCTTCACGGTTTATAGATACCATTCCTAAAGAACAACATTGTGCATTACAAGTCCATTTGGCACATCGATGACAAACTTTCAGTCGTTTTGCACGATGTTTCTTTGCAAAAGTGCTTTTACCTGTTCCAGACATGTGTGAAATGAAGGAATTAGAGGACTCACCTGATAATCGGACCTTTGCTTCAATCAACTAGCGAATATCTTCAGGAATTCCATGATTCATTAACAATCTCAATCTTGCACATCTAGCACGGTAAATTTTTATAATCGCATTTTGAGGCAGAGCGAGAAAATACTTTTTTAATTTTTCAAGATTAGTGTCCATTTTCAAATGAGAATTGGAAGAGAGATTCAAAGAATTGCACAAATATATACACAAATATTAGTTATTGTGGGAAACTGAAAGAACCGACTTAAATCACAGAGTACTACTATCCGCCATTTGACCGGGGTGAAAGAAACTAGCAAAAATCACTCAAAAAGAAACATAAAAACAATGTAAGAAAAACAAAATAATCAACCTTTATCTACAAGATCATTCAAACTAGTTGATTCATTTTCACTAAGAAAATTATTAAACGATGTCCATTTTCCTCTTCACACCTGGTCAAAAC
>NW_011501316.1:44615-47340 GCF_000495115.2 Populus euphratica | reverse complement strand
TTAAAAACTGGACCTTGTCACCAACTTTAAGGCTCTTGCTAGCAACAAAAGCGAGCCAGCCCTTTGAAATAACTGGTTTTGGATGTCCTTTCCTGCGAATTGAGCATCTGAAGGCCCAAACACGGCCACTTCCATCTACAGCTTGAAAATCTACAGCATGACCACCAGCATTAAAAGATGGAAGAGAGCTGAGAAACCCGGTCGGCACTGAGAGTCTCTTTTTAATACCAGTCTTCCTGAGTACCTTTGAGAATCTCGCCATTTATCAAGACCAAGTGACTGACCAAAGGAACAGCTGGAGAGGATTAAGATTTTGAGTGCTGTGTGCGTTGAGCATAATAAGCATCTATTTATAATGCTGGCGATGGCGAACATCCGTAATTAGGTAAGATAAAGCAAGATGCGGATTAATTCCGAGGTGTTTGGTGGGTTTTTTTTTTTCTCGACTCAAGTCAATGTAACGGGGGTGTTAATTTACATATATTTTGGAAATTCAAATGCTTGGAGGAGTTCTTAAATTTAGTATATTACAGAAATGTGTTTTTATTTTATTTTTTAGTGTAATACTGATAGAATATTCGGGTAGTGTTATGGAATACTCTCATGACATATCAAAGATAAAATATAAAACCCGTTTTTAAGTGAGAAAATATAAAGACCATTGGATTTTTTATTTTTATTATCCGAGTGTTTTTTTTTTCTCTACTTGAGCGTTACACTTTTTATTTTTATTTAAGCATATAGTTTTTGTTTTTATTATTAGACGAGTGCTCATATTTTAAAAGTTTATTAATTAAGTGTTTCTAATTTCAAAAGCTAAAAAATTTTCATTTAGTATTTTTACGTAGATTATATTTGAGAAAATTAAAAATTAAAACAACAAAGTGCTTAGTGGTGAGACCACAATAGTAATATCAAGCTAGATGTGTTTTCTCACTGTAAATTGAATCCATCCCTTGGAGCATGCAATTAATTTGAACAAAATGAAGCTGAATTGTATTAATAAGTCATATAAAAAAAATAAAAATGAGAGAGACCAATCACACTTACTTTTAAACAAAAGACAAATTTTTTATTTTATTTTTTAGCATCTTTCTGCCGTAACCAAATGCGACAAAACCTGATGCGTTATGGTCCAGCGACTAGAGCACAGGAGTTAGCCGTATACCCTCCCAGACTTCTATTAGTAGAATATTCCTGTTGGTTTTCTCATGACATGAATGATTGGGACAGTTATACAACGTTTTTTTTTTGTAACCAACTCCTTTCAAGACAAGCACACAGGACTTCTATGAGAGTTTGATGCTTCCTAACACGCTTTTATTTGTAGACACGCTTCTCTATATATCCTGTTAGCAAATAAAAGCGTGTTAGGAAGCATCCAACTCTCGAGATCATTTAGGAAAAATAAAAGCGTTCGTGTTATCTACAAATCGCATACAAATAATTAATTAACCAGTCATTAAGCTTCGGTCATGCTGTTCAATTTAAATAATTGCGATATGGGTGCTGACATATATATATTTGCTGTTGTAATTATATTGTTATATACAATCTTTTACGCCTAATATTATCGAAGTGTATTGTTTTGATACTGTATTGCAATATTTTATTTTTGATATATTGCAAAATCTGATAACTATAAACATTGTTTCTTTATCTTAATTCTATGTATAATCTATTTAGTGAGAAAATGTGATACTGAGATTCGGTGATTGTGTATAGATTTTGTATGAAAACTCGATCCGATATAAATTAAAATAATTTTTTTTAAAATGATACTCTATGCATGCACAAATAGATATAATTAATATGATTAATTCGGCTGAACTGTTATTTAACTAATTCATTGTTTATGAACTCATACGGTTTTTTTAAGATACAAACCTTTTTTGTTAATATAAAAATATTTCAAAATTAAAGTTCATGCACAAGCTAGAACTACTCACTCAATTTTTAATGCATGTTCGAGGAGATTTGCGTGCATAATTTATTAATATTTTTAAAATATAAAAATAAATAATTTTTTAGTCAGTGTAATATGGTGTTTACATTTATTTTAAAAATTCAAGTGCTTGGTGGGGTTTTTAAAATTAATTAATTTAAAAAAATTATATTTTTAAATTGTTTTGATATATATGTTATGGTAAAAATAAATTTTAAAGAATAAAAATGCTTGAGATGCGACACTTGATCATTTCATTCTTTATTTGTGTTTTTTATTTGTGAGATGATACCTCAAATAACCCAAGCTTTATTCTTTTCTTTTGGAGTTATCATGCTGCTTTTCTTCAAAAGATTTTGTTATTGTGCTCTTCTTCGAAGCCTGTTGACAAGTTGATTCTTTAGTGGATAGTTCCATGTTCCAATTCAACAAAAACTTGGCTTAGTTAGTTCTAAGAACAACATGTTGACAAGTAAATCCTTAATAGACAAGATTTTTTTTTTAAAAAAAAAGATACTATTTTGTGGGCGGGTGGCTGAGATCACTATTACATAGGGAAGTGCGTCATATGCCTCCCACCGCGTCAACTGGAGCGGCGAGACTTTTTTCATTGTTCGGGGGGGCGGGCTTCTTCTCCCACGTAGGATAGCTCAACTACTTCTTTTACAAGATTTCAAAACATCTAATAACAAGTAGATTTTGTGTCGTATTTAAGTTTAATAAAAGACTAGCTAGTTCTGATTCTATTATTTGCATTTGCAAACTTTGAACTACGTTTAT
>NW_011501316.1:37201-41276 GCF_000495115.2 Populus euphratica | reverse complement strand
CAACACAAACCCTCCACCCACCACAATAAATGACCAAGGATGGTTACTTTCAATTATTAATGTCCCTGCTTCCTTATACCAAAGCAAACAAACTGATGCAGAAATGAGATATTAGGTCTTGATATGAGAGAACATGAGCATCAACAGAACTTTTAAGGATAATACAAGCCTAAGAAAGAAAAAGATCACTTGCGCACCGGCAAAGAACAAGTAATTACCCACGAACAAAGCATACACTTGTTTATTCCATGCCTGCAAAAACAAAAAAAAAACTGTGTCAGAGCCACTCCCATGGAGGTAAATTTGTTCTAAGCATTGTTACAAATTGGGTTTAGAGTGACATAAAAAAACAATGAGAAAGGCTTGCCTAACCTTGACAGCATTTGGAAGGCCAACAAAAACCCAAGGACCTTCACTAATCACGCAACCAACCACACCACCAATATTAATCAGACCCATAAATTGCCAAAACATCCATAAAGCAAGTTTGTCACTGAACATTTAGCCGGGTGAAGAAAAAACAGTTGATAAAAATAACTTTATTTTCCCAAGCAAATATCTAATCCAAATTGCAGTATGCGCGAGGAAAACCTACAGAAAAGAAAATGTTGAAGCTTGAAGCAACTCCCCGCTAGCATCCTGCTTTTAAATATCTCAATTTAATCATAGTCTTAGCTTTAACAGAAATTGAATAATTGATCCAACACAAACATTAGAGACATCAATTTGAAACACCAGTGCTCAAATCAACAGCACATTACAATTCAATCAGAGTCATAAATTTCAATGTCTACTGAGAATATTAGCTAAAATTCAAGCTGAAAGGGGTAAAAGCTCAAACCTGTCCACCCCAAACTCTTAACAGTCTCATCCTTACTCCCTGAACAAAGCTTATCAGCCCCAGATGACAATGCATCACCGGCTTACATCAAAACTCCCAAAATCAATCACCAGATCCAAAACCCACAAAAACCCATTACACAAAACACTAAAGAATGACAAAAGAGAAAATCAACTTTTGATGCCCTTCAACTTAAGTCAGCGCATCACCAAAGCTCCAAGAAATCGAATTTTGCACCGGGTTCGAATCTTACCATGCACGCCTGTCACCCCCGCGGTGCTTTACCTGCTCACTGGACTTGCAGGATATTCAGTGGGCCGTAGAGATTAGTCGTGGTGCGCGTAAGCTGGCCCGGACACCCCATGTAAATAAATAAAAAAAAAAGCAATTTTGCACAACAACTTAACATCAAACCTAAAATTCCCTTTTTACCCCTATAATATTACCCTTATTCCCAAAGTGCCCCACCTATTACAATAATTACTATTACTACACCACCCCCTGGAAAACGATGATGAATCATCCCCGTAAACCCTCTCTTCGCTACTCCTCTCCCGTTCACAGACGCACGCGGCGGCCGTGCTGGGAGTTCATGGTTGAGAGACGGACATGGAAATCTATTTCACTTTCCAGCTCTCCAGTGGTGACAGTCCTTCTGATTCTGCTGGTGGTGATTCTGATTTAACTTGTCGTTCACTGATCGGCCACCTCCTAATCTGTGAGAAATTCGCTTGTTTGTGATGGTGTTGCTTCCCCCCGTGTAGTCTTTCTCCGTTGCGGCATCCTTCTCTTATTTTTCTTCTGCCTGCTCGGTGCATCCTCTCCTCTGTCATCTGTCGGCTTGGCATAGGAAAAGAAAGGGGAGAACTGAACACGGAGTAAGAAAAAATGAACAAAAGAAACCATACCCTCTCGCGAGAAGAAAATATTAGAAATGGAACTTGAATCACTGTCCGAGTCACAGTAAAATGCCTCACAATCACACTGTTTGACACGAACAAATTGAGAATTTATTTTACTTCGATAATAGCACCAATTGACAACACCGAAATATAGAAACAGCAGTAACATGTAGACAGCGTTACAAGAACTAGAACAAGCACAGCAACAACATAGCTAGGTTTGAACTCTTTTTTTTTTTAATACAAATACCAAAAAAAAGACCTGTTTGAGAAGTCCTTAGGCGAAGTTAGTCATGCCGGGCCATAAGCAGACTACTCTTTTTAGCCCTAATGCACGGAAACGGAGCTATATTATGGGTGCATATCCGAAAACAGCACCAAATATCTTGATTTCTTTCTCAGCCCGAATCTCGTAAGCATGCGTTTTGGCGCCAGCTTCGTTTTTCTCCTTTGAAAACTGGACCTTGTCACCAGTTTTAAGGCTCTTGCTAGCAACAAAAGTTAGCCAGCCCTTTGAAATAACTGGTTTTGGACGTCCTTTCCTGCGAATTGAGCATTTGAAAGTCCAAACACGGCCACTTCCATCTACGGCTTGAAAATCTACAGCATAACCACCACCATTAAAAGGTGGGAAGAGAGCTGAGAAACCCGGTCGGCACTGAGAGTCTCTTTTTAATATCAGTCCTCCTGAGGACCTTTGAGAATCTCGCCATTTATCAAAGACCAAGTGACCGAAGGAGCGCTTGGAGAGGACTGAGGTTTTGTGTACGGTGTGCCCAGGAGCCATCTATTTATAGGCTGGAGGGGCAGTTATGTAACTTTCTTTTGTCAACCAAATGGGTCCAGCAAACCGACTCGTCGAGTTAACATAGTCTCGTCGATTTCTAGTTGATCGTGAAGCATCGAACTCTTGAGGTCACTGTCGTCGGCACGCATTACCCAACTAAAAACAAAAATGTAGAAAAGCAGCAGGATAGGTGTCTAAATTATTGGTCTGGGGGTGAAAGGGCTTGTTTTTTCTAAGTCTTATATTCGATTCTTACTTTGTAAGTTAGTTTAAATATTTATATTAATTAATATATATATATATAGACACACAGAAAAGTTAAAATTTAAAAGTCTTAAATTTATTTTTAATATTAATACATCAAAATATATAAAACATATAAAATTTTAATAAAAAACAAAAAAAACTTGAATTTTTTTTAAATATAATTTATATCGCATTTCCAAACAATTTCTTAAAAAACTAGGGTCAAGAATTTCCAATCTTAATATATCACTAGTTTAAAATATTTATAATATAAATAATAATATTTTTAATAATAATAATAATAATAAATTTATCTTATTCAAGTTTAAGCTAGTGTGGTTACAAAACAAGATTCAAGAATCTTAAATCTAATTATAAAACTATATCATCCATATTTAATAATTAAATAAAAAATAAATATAAAAAAATATATCATTTCAATTAATAGTGGTTTTTAAAAGGAAATGTATAATAAAACCTTCTTATGATATTATAATAATTTAATAAAAAAATAAAAAAAAATTATAAAATTTAATTCTTAATTAAATTAAAAAACTACTTAAAAATTAAATCAACTAAATTAACTTGCCAAATCAAATTAATTTATTAAATCTAAAATTTATATGATAAAAATATAATAATTAAATAAAAAATATCAAAATATATTGTTATGATACTGGATCGCAATATTTTATTTTTGATATATTGCAAAATCTTTTAACTATAAACATTATTTCTTTATCTTATTTCTACGTAGGAACTATTTAGTGAGAAAATTTGATTTTGAAATTTGGTGATTGTGTATGGATTCTTGAATGAAAACTCTCATGTAGATCAAAATATTTTTTTTTAAAAAAGATATTCTATATATACACAAATAGATATAATTAATATGATTAATTTAGCTGAACTGTTTATTCAACTAATTCATTGTTTATTAACTTATACATGATTTTTTAAGATATAAACCTTTTTCGTTGATATAAAAAACATTCCAAATTAAAGCTTATGTTCAGGTCAGAACTCCTCACTCAAATTTTTATGCTTGTTCCAGAAGATTGGCGACAATACTTTATTAAATTTTTTAAAAATTATTTTTAAAAACAAACATTGCCCGAGTTACATCTATTTTGAGAATTCAAGTGCTTGGTGGGTTTTTTAAAATTAATTAATTTTAAAAAATATTTAAAATTAATTTATTATATTTTTAAATTGTTTTGGTATATTATAATAAAAATAAATTTTAAAGAATAAAAATACTTGAGATACGACACTCGATCATTTCTTCTTTATTTGTGA
>NW_011501316.1:16993-37170 GCF_000495115.2 Populus euphratica | reverse complement strand
TTTTAGGTGGACTACGGTCCCGTGGTTTTTCCCGCATCGGGTTTTCCACGTTAAAAATCTTGGTGTTGATTTTGTGATTATTTGCATTATTTTTCATCATTGTTTGATTCTGTTTTACTGCACAAAGAGGGAAAGAATTGGGACTTGTGAATTGTAATTGTATTCCGCTGAATTGATCCGGGTAAATTGATGTCCGGTTGTTCCAAGTTTTCCCAACAGATAACAATGTACTGGTATCTCCTAATTTTGTTGATTTGAGATACTTGCCTCAATTAATGATGCCATATGAATCCCTAAGTATTTTGTAAGAGGATTGGAGTGAGTTTACATCATTCAAGGGATGTTTTTTTTCAAAAGTGATTTGATTTAGAACTGTGCTATGATTTTATAAAATGGAAATGATTGGCATTTGTAATGGCTATGAATTAGTCATTTAATATAGAATTGTTATTGAGTTATGATAGTTATGTATAATTATTAATTTTATTATTTTAAGTTGTTTTTTAATAAATTAGGAATTCATGAGTGCTTGAGAAGTGTAAGAATTTTCATTATCATGTAGCGGAGCATATTTTCGTTGTTTGGATGATGACAATTTAAGAAGTAGTTTTTTTTGTTTTGTTTTTGAATTTATATAAATATTTGGATCCCATGATTAATTTTATAGTTTATTAAATATTCTGTAAATCTAATAAATATATAAAATATTAGAGATGATAAATATGTACAGTGAGGCTGGAACTCAAATAGCAAAAAAATAAATCGCTACCACTGCTGAGCCAAAATCTCACGTGTCAATTCAAGAACCAAGGACATTTGAAATATCACAATATGAATAAATCATTATCAGCCCTCAGATTACTATAACAGGCCCCGCAACAATGTACTATTCTCTTGTTTTATCGACTGTGGTTATGGTTGGGACAGGTAATGATTGGGACTGCATTTAGTTTATCGATCATCATTCTTGATCTCACATTCATGATCTCATCCATCAATGTCATGGATAAATCTTTCAAGGTTGTTTTATTTTTTCGTCAGCAATATTTTACAGCAGCTATTTAGTAGCTTGCTTTGCCCAACATCCTCCTATGGAAGGGCCATATAAATTAATATTTTATTTATGAGCAAATGAGATATAATTGAACTAGATATATGATAGAAAGATGGAATCTGTCCATTAGAGAGAGGGGAGGTAGAATAGATTAAACATTATTTTATTAAGAACAATTTGAAAAGTGGAAGCATCTCATTAATTAGCAATGTGTCACACCAGTATCTGAGAACACCTGATATCCCTGTTGTGAAGATATCCATACCCGAACATAGGCTGAATCACCTTAGCATCGATCCTCTTCACATTAAGCCAACACTAGAGATCATTTGGGAAAAATAAAGGCTACCAAATACCCTTGGCACAGTCAGAATCCATCGCATACAAATAACCAGCCATTAAGCTTCGGTTATGCTGCTCAATTTAAATGATTACCATATGAGTGCTGACGTATTTGCTATTGTAATTATATTGGTAAATTAATGGGAAAACAATTTGATATAAGTTAGTATTAAATTAAGCACGATCAAACACCAGTAAAGAGACCAGATACGTAGTTTTTATAATAAAGAAGACTAATTAATTTTTTTCTCAAAATAGAAGAAATAATTTATAATTTATTTGGCTATATATGAATTGATTTTGACAAGAGAGAAACATATCATACGCTGTCTTTACTAATTATTTTATGTTCATTAATTTAAGATTCCTAAACCTGAGATTTCATCAATACAATGATATTGCAAGGAAAACACATTTTGAGGTTTAATTAAGTCCATATTAATTTTGCCACTTATTTTTTTAGAAAAATTATAATATTTACATTCAATTACTTTCGTTTATAAATATGCTCAGCAAGCTTGGCGCTGTGAATAAATTTATTTAGGGAGTCATAGAGAACAAGCTAAGATTTTCTGAAGGAAAGAGGAGCGAGACAAAAAGATGATCAAATGGTCAAAATAGTAAAAATTATAAATTATAACAGAAGCACAGAACGAGACTAAAACTGAATTTTCTCACTGTGTATTCTATATATGCACGTGTTCTCTCTACTATGCGATCTTACAGTAGGCACCTCTGTGCTGGTATCTCTACTGGGCTACATCTCGTTTTCTGTAGGCTGGTGGCTAAAATCATTATTGAGCTTAGTTTATCTTTTATTGGGCTAAGATGCCTAATAACCTAGGCTTGGGTCTCCCATTTTAGGGCACATATTGGTATAATAAGTTATCTAAAATTCCATCTTGACGGTGCAAAACTTTTATATAACGATATACTGTCATCTCTTAATTTATTGCGACTTTAGTATTTATTTCAGATGCTTGCCTCGATTACTAATTAATGATATGTTGAATAGTATTAAGGTTGTTTTATAAAATATTCTTTATTTAAAAATATATTATAATAATTTTATTATTTTTTAAAAATCATTTTATATATCACTACAATAAAATAATTTTAAACTATAATAATTAAAAATAAAAAATTAAAAAAATTATTTTTTAAAAATATTTTTGAAAAGGTGCTGGTACCCACGCTATAATGTAGAAACTAGACCATCAATCAGTGATCAATGGCGAAAAAAGAAACTGAAAATCATGATTAAAATCTGAAAAGACACGCACTTATCGCCAAAACCCATCACGTAAGCCCCAAGGAAAGCAAACATTGAACCGCCGCCAAAACTAGAATCCCTTTTACCCATTAAGCACACACTTTCCCCGCACTTCCCCTTTTTACACCTCTCATATGACCCTTATTCCCAAAGTGCCCCCAGGTAATACAGTAATTAGTATTCCTGTACTAGGACCCCGCCTCCCTGAAAAGGACGATGAATCATTCCCCGTGAATCCCTCCCTCCGCTCCTCATCCTCCCCCGTTCACAGACGCATGCGGTGCTGGGAGTTCACGGTGCAGAGACGGACATGGTGTTAAGATTATATTGGGTTTTTTTTATATGATATTAAAGTTTTAATGATTAATTAATTATAAATTTAAATTTTATAATTTATATTTATTTGATAAAAATTAAAATTAAAATAATATAAATCTTTATAATATAAATTATATCATGAAAATTCACAGTCTAGTATCAAACTATTAGGATTAGGATGATAAACAACGAAAGTTGACAGCACCCAAATATAGAAACAGCAGTAAAATGGAGACAACGTAACAAGAACAAGCACTACAGCAGCATAGATAGGTTTGAACTTCTTCTTTTTTTCTTCCGTTAAATAGCAATACCAAAAACAAGCCCTGTTTGATGAGGTAGTCATGCCGGGCCATAAGCAGACGGAGCTATATTATGGGTGCATATCCGAAAACGGCACCAAATATCTTCATTTCTTTCTCAGTCCGAATCTCGTATGCATGTGTTTTGGCCCCGGCGTCGTTTTTCTCCTTTGAAAACCGGACCCTGTCACCAGCTTTAAGGCCCTTGCTATGAACAAAAGCGAGCCAACCCTTTGAAGTAACTGGTTTTGGATGTCCTTTCTTCCGAATGGAGCATCTGAGGGCCCAGACACGGCCACTTCCATCTACAGCTTCAAAATCTACAGCATGACCACCACCATTAAAACATGGAAGAGGGCTGAGAAACCTAGCCTTCACTGAGAGTCTTTTTTTAATATCAGTCTTCCTAAGCACCTTTGAGAATCTCGCCATTAATTATCAAGACCAATTGAGCAGAAGAAACACTTGGAGAAGACTCAGATTTTGTGTGCTGTGTGCCTCGTGTATGCTTAGCATCTATTTATAATGCATGGCGATGGCGAACCTCTGTACGTAATTAGGTCAGGAGAAAGCAAGAATCTGCGTGTGTGTGGTGGGGTAGTATTTCTTTTGTTTTTTTTTTTTTTTTCTCATAGTTTTCGACTCAAGTCAATGTAATGGCTGTGTTTACATGAATCATGGAAATTCAAGTGATTGGTGGGATTCTTAAATTTAGTATATTGTATTATTATATCACAAGTCAAATACAAGAAAAAAGAGAAATTAAGGGGTGTGGTATTTTCACTTAATTTTCATCCAACAAAAAAAGAAAAAAATATTATGAATTATAATAGTATTTTATAGTGTTTTTTCTTCTTCTTTTTTAATCCTTCTATAAAAATTGAGTTTTTTTTTTAATTTTTATAAGCACTCCTTATAAAACTTCCATTGTTAATATAATTTTAATTGAAAGATAGCACAGGGATGGAGCTAAAAAAATTAAAATTAAAAAAGACCTAGAGTTAAGTTGTTTTACTATTTAAGCTAAAATTATAAATACTATTAAGAAGGGTTGAAAAACAATTCCTTGTAGGAGCCTCCTTGTTTTCACCCCTAGTATCGACATTATTCCCAGTAAATAAATATAATTTTACCTGTAATTTTTGTTATTATTTGTGGGGCAACTCTAGTTATTTTGATTTTTATAACTGATTTGTTGTGTAGTCTTCTAAACATATTGATGAGTCAATTTTTTTATTAAATTTATTGTTGTTATGTTTTTGTTTAATTATTTAAAATATATGAATTTGACAAACATTACACATCTAATACATCTGCACTTGATAATTAATTATAAGTAAAGCGATATATTTATCAAAGTCAAGACCAATAAAAGTAGACCTGACATATGTGATAGATACAAAATATTTGGACTTAATAGAGAGCTAAGTCTATGACATTTGGAGTTAACAGTCAGCCAAATCTAAAAAAATTAGTTTGGCTTGCGTGCCAAATTCAAGGCACCTAAATTTGATAATTAGCCAAGTTCAAAATATATAAACATCGCAATCAGCCAAGTCCATGATATTATGGGTTTAACAAACATGTCAAACCTAAGATACTTATACTTAACTATCAGCCAAATCTAAGTTGACGACCGTCCCTTAGCATGTCTAAAGGGAAGACTAACATTCATTTGGTATAATCTTAGGAAAAAACTCAGTTTTTATAAGTTTAGTTATACTAGACGTCTTAAGCTCTAATTTCTTACACCTTTTTAGGTGTATAAAAGTTTTTTAAAAACCTATTATATCCTTATCAAATAAAGGAATTTTTTTCTTATTTAATACTATCAAGATATTTACACTGGAGACTTTGTTTTTATAGACTATAAATACACTATAAGAGTTTTATAACAATATATTCACAATTTTCATTTTTCATTACATATATATTTTTAGAGCATTTCTCTTTAAAATATTTTTATATTTTTTTTTTAAAAAGAGATTTATTTAAGTATTGCAGAATTTTTATCTCTATTAAAATGAATCTTTAATGGATATTAGCTATGATAAATTTTAACATAAGAATAACAAAGTATAAAACTATTAATTTTTTCGCTTAATAAAAATGTAAAAGATTGTTAAGAAAAATTAATTAATTAATTATTAAACTTAAAAATCCTATTACGAGGTTAATTGGATTTACAGAGATTATCACTTGTTTATTAAAAATTCTATCAGATAAGAGATATTTATTTTTTATTTAATGCTATCAAGATATTTATACTTGTCACACTTGATATATTTTATTAGGTAAACAACTTCTTAGTATATTATATTATTAAATTACAAATCAAATATAGGTTAAAATAATAATGGACATGACTTTTTCACTTTTCACCCAAAAAAAAGTTATTATAAATTATAATAGCCTTTTATAGTGTTTTTTTTTCTTATTCATTTTTGGATAGAAATGTGTTTTCGATGTAATTTTTAGGAGTGGTTTTGATAAAACTCCCACTCTTTAATATTTTTATCACTAATTTATTTGCAGCATTGAGAAAATCTCCAATGAACAAATATAATTTTAATTGTAATTTTGGTTATTATTTGATGTGTAACTCTAGCTTTTTTTTATTTTTATAATTGATTTGCTGTGTAGTTTCTTGAAAACTTTATTTTATTAATATATATATATATATATTAATTTTATAAATTTTAAAATTAATAATTATATAAATTTTTTTAAAAAAATTAAAAAATAAATACATTCTCATTAAAAAAATTTCAAAACTTAACTAGTTAAACTAAGGATACTGTCTCTTGGCTCTTGGAAGTTATTTACTAATAAAACTCCACTTTTGGCTCTTGGTTTTATAAAAAGGTCTGAACGCATTTTCTCTGGAAAAAACATATAAAAATAAGGTAAGTACGTTATACGTCTGCCACGTCAAAAGCCTACCAACGCCCATCCGGGGGAGGCGAGACTGAACCGGGTGAGGCGAGACTTCCTAGGTCGGGGGTCCACTTAGTTCCTCCACCGCATATCTCAGTCATTCAATCATGGGTGGGTCAGGAGATTCTTTATTGTGCCGTCTTTAAGTTCAACCTAAGGCGATGTTTGTTATCGTTAATTATGACCTCTGAAGTGAAGACAACCTCTGAAGAATTTTGACAAACATCGTCTTTTATCATTTCTGTACTTTAATATTCTCAAGCCACTACTGTGAGTAAGGTACTGAGAATTGAAATTATTAAGTTAGTTATTTGTGTCTGATTATGTTTAATATAAATTATTTAAATATTAATAAATTATTTTTCAATGAGTAAATCAAATACTAGAAAATATTTTTTATCTTATTTTTTATTATACTATCAAACATAAAATTATTTAATTTATAACAATTTATTTCTTACAACAAAAAAATGGTTAAATTCATTCTAACTTGCTTATAAAAAAAATAAACAAATTGATGCATTCATGGGCTTATATATATATATATATAATCGAAGTCGGGTGCCCATCGCAGTTGAAATGACTTAACAAAATGAAGTGAAACATTACTTCATTTTAAAACGATGATTCCATTTTCAAGTTGTTCGTAATAAAATAATTTGTCATATGACTTTGTCATATAGAGAATTCTCATATTGTTAATTCATTTCGCTTTGTTTTGGCCACTTGAGTCGACAGTCATTGTCCCAAAACTCATGGGTGGCAGCCTAAGTCGGGCATGACTCGAAAAAAAATAAAATGTTTGAGCTTCTAGACATGGCTGTATTTGTTTTTCAATGTTGTGAATATTATTTAAACGTTAAAATCTGGTGGAAGTAATATAGAAGCTACATGATATTTTATTATAATAAAAAGCTATATATAAAATAAAACATAGTCTAAGAAAAATAAAAATAAAAAAAATCATAGAATATTTATCCAAATGAGTTCGAAACTAGATATTTTTCTATAAAACAAAATAAAAATAACTCAAAAATATAATAATAGAAAATACAAGAGCAAATTTATTGTGCGGTCTACTAAACATATTGATGAGTCAATTATTTATTAAATTTATTGTTATTATGTTTTTGTTTGGTTATTTAAAATATATAAATTTGACAAACATTACAAATCTAAGACATCTGAACTTAATAATTAATTATAAATAAAGAAATATAGGTTGGATATATTTGTCAGAACCAAAACCAATAAATATAGACTTGACATATGTGCTAGATACAAAATATTTGGACTTAGTAGAGAGCTAAGTTTATGACATTTGGACTTAACAGTCAGCTAAGTTTTAAAAATTTCGTGCTAAATTCAAGACACCTAAATTTGATAATTAGCCAAGTTCAAAATACATGAACATAACAATTAGCTAAGTCCACGATAATATGAGTCTGACAAATATTTTAATCCTAAAATACTTGTACTTGACTGTCAACTAAATTCAAATTCATAACCGTTCCTTGGCATGTCTAGAGGGAAGACTGACATTCATTTGGTATAATCTTAGGAAAAAACTCCGTCTCTATAAGTTTAATTATACTAGACGTCTTAAGCTCTAATTTTTTATATATTTTTAGGTGTATAAAAGTCATTTAAAGATCTATCATATCCCTATCAAATAAAGGATTTTTTTCTTATTTAATGCTATCAAAATATTTACACCGAAGATTCTTTTTTTATAGATTATAAATACACTATAAGAGTTTCATAATAATATATTCACAATTTTTATTCTTAATTATATATATATTTTTAGAGTATTTCTCTTTAGAATATTTTTATATATTTTCTTTTTAAAAAGAGATTTATTTAAGCATTGCAAAAATTTTATCTCTATTAAAATGGATCTTTTATGGATATTAGCTATGATCAATTTTAACATAACAATAACAAAGTATAAAACTATTAATTTTTTTGCCTAATAAAAATGTAAAAGATTATTAAGAACAATTAATTAATTAATTATCAAACTTAAAAATTCTATTACGAGGTTAATCGGATTTACAAAGATTATCACTTGTTTATTAAAAATGCTATCAAATAAGAGATATTTATTGTTTATTCAAAGCTATCAAGGTATTTATATTTGTGGCACCAGACATATTATTATTATGTAAACAACTTCTTAGTATATTATATTATTAAATTACAATTCAAATATAAGTTAAAATAATAATGGGCATGACTTTTTCACTTTTCAGCAAAAGAAAAGTTATTATAAATTATAATAGTGTTTTATAGTGTTTTTTTTCTTTTTTTTATTCATTTTTGGATAGAAATATGTTTTCAATTTAATTTTTATGAGTGGTTTTAATAAAACTCCCACTGTTTAATATTTTTATCACTGATTTATTTTCAACACCGAGAAAATCTCCAATGAACAAATATAATTTTAATTTTAAATTTTGTTATTATTTTTGGTGCAACTCTAGCTTTTTGTTTTTTTATTTTTATAATTGATTTGCTGTGTAGTCTCTTGAAAATTTTATTTTATTAATATATATATATATATAAATTAATTTTATAAATTTTAAATTTAATAATAAATAAATATATTTTTATTAAAAATTTACAAAACTTAACTAGTTAAACTAGCCGCTTACCCCTCACAAGTTATTTATTAATAAAACTCTACTTTTGGCTCTTGGGTTTTATAAAAAGGTCTGAATGCCTTTTCTCTGGAAAAAAAGTAAAAAAAATAAGGAAGTACGTTATCCGTCTGCCACGTCAAAAGCCTACCAACGCCCATCCGGGGGAGGCGAGACTGTAACCAGGTGAGGCGAGACTTCCTAGGTCAGGGGTCCACTCCAAAAAGGGGCGGGGAGATTTTCCCGGGGTCCACTTCTTCTTCCATGGCCTGCCTAGTTCCTCCACCGCATATCTCAGTCATTCAATCATGGGTGGGTCAGGAGATTCTTTATTGTGCCGTCTTTAAGTTCAACCTAGGACGATGTTTGTTATTGTTAATTATGACCTCTGAAGTGTAGACAACCTCTGAAGAATTTTGCCAAACCTCGTCTTTTATCATTTCTGTACTTTAATATTCTCAAGCCACTCCTGCGAGTAAGGTACTGAGAATTGAAATTATTAAGTTAATTATTTGTGTCTGTTTAATATAAATTATTTAAATATTAATAAATTATTTCTGAATGAGTAAATCAAATACTAAAAAATATTTTTTATTTTATTTTTTATTATACTATCAAACATAAAATTATTCAATTTATAATAATTTATTTCTTACAACATAAAAAATGGTTAAATTCATTCTAACTTGCTTATAAAAAAAATAAACAAATTGATGCATTCATGGGCTTATATATATATATATATAATCGAAGTCGGGTGCCCATCGCAGTTGAAATGAATTAACAAAATGAAGTGAAACATCACTTCATTTTAAAACGATGATTCCATTTTCAAGTTGTTCGTAATAAAATAATCCGTCATATGACTTTGTTTCGATAAAAGTAACAAGGGAATCCTGGAGATTTCTCATATTGTTAATTCTCTGGCCACTTGAGTCAACAGTCATTGTCCGAAAACACATGGGTGGCGGCCTAAGTCGGGCATGACTCGAATTAAAAAAAAAATGTTTGAGCTGCCAGACATGGCTGTATTGAATTGACGAGTAGAATGAAATTTCTGAAGTTCTGACTTCGAATCAAAGGCTTGAAATACGACACTTGATCAATTCGTTCTTTATTTGTGAGATGATATCTCAAATAACCCACGCTTTATTCCTTTCTTTCGGGGTTACAATAAAGAACGAGGCCGAGCGATTGGAAACTTGAACCCTAGCTCACTACCATTACCCTACCTCATGAGCAAATAATAATGTTCTGTGTTTCAATTATAAGAGGTGTATTGTAACTGTAATATTTTGAGTTTATTTTTTAAAAATTAATAGTTTGAGTGTTATAAATTTGAAAATTACCAAAAATTTATATAGTTTTTAATTTTAAAATTCTGATAAATTAATTAAGATATACATAACTTATCTGGATGTTAATATATTTTTTAAAAATATTTCTAAAATGAAGACAACAGGGGTGAAGTAAGTTTTGACTTTGGTTTAAAGGCTTCTAAGATGACAAATTGAAAACGTCTTCCTCTTCTTGTGGGATGTTAAATAATCTAACCATATTCTTTTTCTTTCAGTAGTATATAATATTTCGAGGCTGAGCAATATTCTACAAAGTGATCTTGTGATTAAGTTTTATATTTTTTTTTAAATTTTCTATATGGATTTTCACGTTGCTTATCTTCAAGAGATTGTGGTGTTGCGCTTACAAAACTTGCGTCTCGAGGGTTCTTATCATATATCATGATAATTACATCTTATAAACTATTAAATCTTATAAACTATAAAAAAAAAAAAAAAAAAAAAAAAAAAACAAAAAGAGTATCGAACATGGGATTACCATCAAGAAAGCTACGCGGTTTCCCCCCGCGTCTTATAGTGCAGTGTACGTTCTTATATTCGGGTTTTTGGAACCCATAAATTTGCCTCCAACCACGTGTTAACAAAAAGCAATATCAACATGCTTTTACTGAGTTCTGAACCTAGTCTAATAAAAAAACATTCTTTCTTAACATGCTGGTCATTTATCCCAACAAAAAGCAGTGTTTTTTTTTTTATTGTTCTTATTCTAATATATTATAATTTCCATGTAAATTAAGAAAAAATGGTTTCCTTTTAACCTAGCACTTTTAATACGTATTTTTTTAATAATATTTTTAACTAAACTTTTAATCAAACATTTATTTAAATCAACTCAATCATAATTAAAAATATTTTTTCTGAACTTAGTTTTTTCTAATCTCAATTACAAAAACAAATACACTCTAAACTGTACGTCAGGATTGATTGGATGAAGACCAGGCGTATTAAGGTTTAAGAAAAACAGGTAGAAGTTGATTGTGTGTGATGAAATTCACTTACCAAATAAATTCTTATTTTATTTTAAAAAAACTATTTTTTTAAAATAAATTTAGAATAAAATTGTTTTTTTTTACCACGTTAACCCATCAAAATCTATAATTCGATGAGGAGACGGACTAGAAAATGTGAAAATAGTGCGTTGTGGGGTTGTCCATGGCTTTCTTGGCAAGGATAAAAATAATTTTTGTTAAATTCTTTTACGGTGCAAAAACTCTTATATAACAATAAACTGATATCCCCTAATTGTGTTGATTTGAGATACTTGCCTCAGTTAATGATGCCATATGAATCCGTAAGTTTTGTAAGAGGATTGGACTGAGCTTACATCATTCAAGGGATTTATTTATTTTTTTATTTCTAAAGAGATTTGATTTAGAACTGTTCTATGATTTTATAAAATGGAAATGATTCGCAATTGTAAATGCTAATTCAAGAGCTAGTAAATGATTCGCATTTGTGTTTGGAAGATAACAATTCAAGAACTAGTTTGATGAGTTAGAGATCATTTGGAATTTCATTTTAAATGTGGTTTTTTTAAAATATTTTTTTAATTAATTAATATATTAATATTAAAAATAATTTTGTAGAAACAAAAAATATTATTTTAATATATTTTTAAAATAAAAATACTTAAAAAACAATTCTTAGCTACCACCATCCAAAAAAAAAAATATTATCACTCTTACAACCACCGTCCAATCTCTGGCATTTCAGAAGCCATCTGCAGCACCTTCATCATTCTCTGCACAACTTTGTGCTGATTCTCTCTTCCAGTGATCTGGTTTACAAAATGAAAGATGAATTGAAAAACGCGATCTGAGGTAAAGAAAAGCTGGTTATGCGGTGGGGGAGAAGCCACATATACAGGGAAAAAAGAGAGCAAAAGCATGAATCAATGGTCTATAGGTGAAAAATGTAGGAAAACGAATCTAAAAATCATGGTTCGAATGGTCAACGCAGATGTATAAGAGCCTAATTTCCCTTCAAATGCAAAAGAAGTCTTGAGTTGTTTAAGAAATGGCTTCTAGCAGGGGAAGGGTTTGTCGAAGAATCATTCCCGATAAACCCTCTCTTCGCTCCTCCTCCTCCTGCCCCTTTCACAGACGAATGCGGCGGCGGTGCTCGAAGTTCACGGTGGAGAGACGGACGTGGGAATCTATTGCACTTTCCAGCTCTCCTGTGGTGACAGACCTTCTGATTCTGCTGGTGGTGATGCTGATTTGACGTGTTGTTCAATTGGCCACATCCTTTCTAACCTCTGAGAAACTCGCTTGTTTGTGATGGTGCTGCTGCCTCCATTGTAGTCTTTCTCCGTCGCGGCACCCTTCTCTCATTTTTCTTGTGCCTGCTCGGTGCATCCTCTCCTCTGTCATCTGTCAGAACATGGAGTGAAAAAAAAACGAACAAAAGAAACCATGCCCTCTCGCGAGAAGAAAATATTAGAAATGAAACTTGAATCACTTATTGAGACTCAGTAAAATGCCTCACAATCACATTGTTTGACACTAACAAATTGAAACTTTATTTCACTTTGATAAAAAGTAGAGTTGACAGCACCGAAATATACAAACAGCTGTAACATGTAGACAACGTTACAAGAACAGGAACATGCACAGGAACAGCATAGCTAGGTTTGAACATTTTCTTTTTGTTAGATACAAATACCGAAAACAAACCCTGTTTGAGATGTCTTTAGGCTGAGGCAGCATGCCGAGCCAAAAGCAGACTACTCTTATTAGCCCTAATTAATGCACGGAAACGGAGCTATATTATGGGTGCATATCCGAAAACAGCACCAAATATCTTGATTTCTTTCTCAGCCCGAATCTCGTAAGCATGCGTTTTGGCGCCAGCTTCGTTTTTCTTCCTTAAGAACTGGACCTTGTCACCAACTTTAAGGTTCTTGCTATGAACAAAAGCGACCCAACCCTTTGAAATAACTGGTTTTGGATGTCCTCTCTTGCGAATTGAGCATCTGAAGGCCCAAACACGGCCACTTCCATCTACAGCTTCAAAATCTACAGCATGACCACCACCGTTAAAAGATGGAAGAGAGCTGAGAAACCCGGTCGGCACTGAGAGTCTCTTTTTAATATCAGTCTTCCTGAGTACCTTTGAGAATCTCGCCATTTATCAAGACCAAGTGAGTGACCAAAGGAACACTTGGAGAGGACTGAAATTTTGTGTGCTGCGCGTCTCCTGTACACTTAGCATCTATTTATAATGCTAATTGTTTTCTCACGATGAATAAAGTGCCCTGCGCAAAGCATTAACAATATGACAAACAACTCGAAAGATAAATTCACTTTAGTTCAAAACGATGATTCCCTTTTTCAAGTTATTCGTAATGAAATAATTTGTCATATGATTCAAAGTATCAAGGGCATCAAATGGGTAGGGATCGATTCATCTTGCTTAATTTGCGCTAGCCACTTCACTGGTTGTCAGTGCTCGAAAATAAATGGGTAGCTAGCCAATTAAGTTGGGGACGACAATAAAAAAAATAAAATAATAACATATGATTTAGTGTGCACCATGTTGTATAAAAGACAAGTAGAATCAAAGCTCTAAGGTTTTAACTTTGATTCAAAGGCTTGAGATGATATCTCAAATAACCCAGGCTTTATTCTTTTCTTTTCGGGTTAGAATGGAGGTCTTCGGTTACGGAGTTTTGTAGTCCTACCTTGATCTTGGGTTTTCAGCTTCACAAGTTTAATATTATTAATATTATAAGTTTTATTATTTGTATTATAAATTTTATTATTTTTATTATAATTAATATTATTAATATAATAATTAATAAAAATTTTAAAACAATATTATTGATATTAAAAAACAATCATAATTTTGATTTGAACAGTAAGATTATTATTATTATTAATTTTTTTTAAAATACTATTACTATAAAAAATCATAAATTTTATTTGAAGGGACTAAAAACTATAAAAACTTAGGTCACATAAGTTTAATACTATTATTAATATTATTAAATTTAAAATAAACATTATTGCAATTAAAAAATAAAACATTTAATATTATTATTTAATACTATTATTAATATTAGGAGATATCAGTATATCTCCTAATTTTGTTGATTTGAGATACTTGCCTCAATTAATGATGCCATATGAATCCCTAAGTATTTTGTAAGAGGATGGGAGTGAATTTACATCATTACAGGGGATTCTTTTTTTTAAGTGATTTGATTTATAACCGTGCTATGATTTTATAAAATGGAAATGATTGGCATTTGTAAATGCTGTGAACTAGTTGTTTAATATGGACCTGGTGTTTGGTTGCGGTAATTATTTATTATTATTAATTTTGTTATTTTAAGTTGTTTTTTAATAAATTAATAATTCATGAGTGCTTATAACCACGTGTTAAGTGAAACAATTTTCATAATTATATAATGAAATATATTTTTTTAATTAATATAGGTGTATTAATTTATATATTTTTTGACTAATTTTACAAATATTAAAATTAATAACAATATAAATCTTGAGTAATACTAAAGTTTACGAGACTTGAATTAATAATTTTTAAAAAATAAATTTAAAATTCAATTAATTAAACTATATTTTTAAAAATTAATATATTCTTATTGTTATATTAAATAGTGGTCGATGTTATTTACTTGTTAACTCTCGCAAAAACTAATGGTATATAATTTTAATCTGAATCTCTTTCTTTCTCGTTCACAGATTCTCTACGCATCATTGTCTGGACGATCAATTCAGGAACTAGTTTGAATAGATGATTTAGAGGACATTTGAAATATCACAAAATGAATGAATCATTCAGCCCTTAGATCACTAAAACAGGCCCAACAACAATGTACTATTCTCTTGTTTTACGGACTTTGGTTATGATTGGGACTTGCATAAGTTTATCGATCATCATTCTTGATCTTACATTCATGATCTCATCCATCAATGTCATGGACAAATCTTTCAAGGTTCTTCTATTTTTCCGTCAGCAATATTTAACAGCAGCTATTTACTAGCTTGCTTTGCCCAACATCCTCCTATGGAAGGGCCATATAAATTAATATTGTATTTGTGAGCAAATGAGATATAATTGAACTAGATTTTTTTTTGATAATCATGGAGAATATAATTGAACTAGATATATGATAGAATGATGGAATCTGTCCATTAGAGAGAGGGGAGGCAGAATAGATTAAAAAAAATATATTTTGAGAGTATTTAACCCTTTAAATAGAGTCATATAACACATTATTTTATTAAGAATATTTTGAAAAATGGAAGCATCACATTAATTAGCAATGTGTCACACCAGTATCTAAGAACACCTTAAATCCCTGTTGTGAAGATCTCCATACCCGTACATAGGCTGAATCACCTTAGCATCGATCCTCTTCACATTAAGCCAACACTAGAGATCATTTGGGAAAAATAAAGGCTACCAAATACCCTTGGCACCGTCAGAATCCATCGCATACAAATAACCAGCCATTAAGCTTCGGTTATGCTGCTCAATTTAAATGATTACCATATGAGTGCTGACATATTTGCTATTGTAATTATATTGGTAAATAATGGGAAAACAATTTGATATAAGTTAGTATTAAATTAAGCACGATCAAACACCAGTAAAGAGACCAGATACTTAGTTTTTATACTAAAGAATACTAATTAATTTATTTCTCAAAATAGAAGAAATAATTATAATTTATTTGGCTATATCGGAATTGATTTTGAAAAGAGAGAAACATATAATACACTGTCTTTAGTAACTATTTTATGTTCATTAATTTAAGATTCCTAAACCTGAGATTTCATCAATACAATGATATTGCAAGGAAAACACATTTTGAGGTTTAATTAAGTCCATATTTTGCCACTTATTTTTTTAGAAAAATTATAATATTTACATTCAATTACTTTCATTTATAAAGATGCTCTAAACTAAAGGCATTTATAATTACAATAATATCTTTGTATCATGATTGTCGAACCTATCGAGCTTGGCGTTGTGAATAAATTTATTTAGGGAGTCATAGAGGATCAAATGGTCAAAATAGTAGAAATTATAAATTGTAACAGAATCACAGAACGAGACTAAAACTGAGTTTTCTCACTGTCTATTCTATATATGTATGTGTTCTCTCTACTGTGCGATCTTACATTAAGCACCTCTGTGCTGGTATCTTGTAATTGGACTACATCTTGTTTTCTGTAGGCTGGTGGCTGAAATCATTATTGGACTTAGTTTATCTTTTATTGGGCTAAGATGCCTGATAACCTAGGCTTGGGTCTCCCTTCTTAGGGCACCTATTGGTATAATAAGTTATCTAAAATTCCAGCTTGACGGTACAAACTCTTATATAACGATATACTCTCATCTCTTAATTTATTGCGATTTAGTATTTATTTCAGATGTTTGCCTCGATTAATAATTAATGGCATTTCAGTAATATCATTGTGATTGTTTCTTAAAATATTTTTTATTTAAAAATATATTATAATAAATTTTTTATTTTTTAAAATTATTTTATATATTAAAATATCAAAATAATTTAAAAATATAGCAATTTAAAATAAAAAATTTTTAAAAAATAATTTTTTAAAATATTTTTGAAAAGGTACTGATACCCACGCTATAATGCAGAAACTAGACCATCAATCAGTGATCAATGGCGAAAAATGAATCTGAAAATCATGATTAAAATCTGAAAAGAGGACAGACTTATCGCCACAACCCATCACGTAAGCTCCCAGGAAAGCAAACAGTGAACCGCCGCCAAAACTACAATTCCCTTTTACCCAATAAGCACACACTTTCCCCACACTTTCCCTTTTTACACCTCTCATATGACCCTTATTCCCAAAGTGCCCCCAGCTAATACAATAATTAGTATTACTGTACTAGTACCGCGCCTCCCAGAAAACGACGATGAATCATTCCCCGTGAATCCCTCCCTTTCGCTCCTCATCCTCCCCCGTTCACAGACGCATGCGGCGGCGGTGCTGGGAGTTCACGGTGCAAAGACGGACATGGAAATCTATTGCACTTTCCAGCTCTCCAGTGGTGACAGACCTTATGATTCTGCTGGTGGTGATGCTGATTTAACGTGTCGTTCACTGATTGGCCACCTCCTAGCTAATCCGTGAGAAATTAACTCGCTTGTTTGTGATGGTGCTGCTGCCTCCGTTGTAGTCTTTCTCCGTTCGCGGCGCCCTTCTCTCATTTTTCTTCTGCCTGCTCGGTGCATCCTCTGTCATCTGTCTGCTTGGTTTAGAAAAAGAAAGGGGAGAACTGAACATGGAGGAAAACAAAAACGAACAAAACAAACCATCCCTCTAGCGAAAAGAAACAGATAGAAATGGAACTTGAATCGCTGTTTGAGTCACAGTAAAATGCCACAAAATCACTCTGTTTGACACGTACAAATTGAAAATTTATTTTACTCGTTTAATGTTATAAATTATATCTTGGAAAGTTAATTAACAGTTAAGATTATATTGGGTTTTTTTTATATGATATTAAAGTTTTAATGATTAATTAATTATAAATTTAAATTTTATAATTTATATTTATTTGATAAAAATAAAAATAAAAATAACATATAATATAATATGAAAATCCTCTGTATATCAAACTATTAGGATTAGGATGATAACAACGAAAGTTGAGAGCACCCAAGTATAGAAACAGCAGTAACATGTTGACAACGTAACAAGAACAAGCACAACAGCAGCATAGATAGGTTTGAACTTCTTCTTTTTTTCTTCCGTTAAATAGCCAAAATCACTCTGTTTGACACGTACAAATTGAAAATTTATTTTACTCGTTTAATGTTATAAATTATATCTTGGAAAGTTAATTAACAGTTAAGATTATATTGGGTTTTTTTTATATGATATTAAAGTTTTAATGATTAATTAATTATAAATTTAAATTTTATAATTTATATTTATTTGATAAAAATAAAAATAAAAATAACATATAATATAATATGAAAATCCTCTGTATATCAAACTATTAGGATTAGGATGATAACAACGAAAGTTGAGAGCACCCAAGTATAGAAACAGCAGTAACATGTTGACAACGTAACAAGAACAAGCACAACAGCAGCATAGATAGGTTTGAACTTCTTCTTTTTTTCTTCCGTTAAATAGCAATACCAAAAACAAGCCCTGTTTGATGAGGTAGTCATGCCGAGCCATAAGCAGACGGAGCTATATTATGGGTGCATATCCGAAAACAGCACCAAATATCTTGGTTTCTTTCTCAGCCCGAATCTCGTAAGCATGTGTTTTGGCGCCAGCTTCGTTTTTCTCCCATAAAAACTGGACCTTGTCACCAACTTTAAGGCTATTGCTATGAACAAAAGCGAGCCAACCCTTTGAAATAACTGGTTTTGGATGTCCTTTCTTGCGAATTGAGCATCTGAAGGCCCAAACACGGCCACTTCCATCTACAGCTTCAAAATCTACAGCATGACCACCACCATTAAAAGGTGGAAGAGAGCAGAGAAACCCGGTCGGCTCTGAGAGTCTCTTTTTAATATCAGTCTTCTAAGGACCTTTGAGAATCTCGCCATTAATTATCAAGACCAATTGAACAAAAGAAACACTTGGTGACGACTCAGATTTTGTGTGGTGTGTGCCTCGTGTATACTTAGCATCTATTTATAATGAATGGCGATAGCGAACCTCTGCAACGAGGTCAGGAGAAAGCAAGCGTGTGGTGGCCGGTGGGGTAGTTTTTTTTTTTGTTCCTCGTAGTTTTTTACTCAAGTCAATGTAACGGCTATGTGCACATGTATTTTGGAAATTCAAGTGAATTTAGTATATTATATTATTATATCACAAGTCAAATACAAGAAAAAAGAGAAATTAAGAGGTGTGGTATTTTCACTTAATTTTCATCTGAAAAAAAAGGAAAAAATATTATAAATTGTAATAGTATTTCATAGTGTTTTTTCTTCTTCTTTTTTCATCCTTTCATAAAAATTAAGGAGTTTTCTTTGTAATTTTTACAGGTGCTCCTTATAAAACTTCCATCGTTTAATATAATTTTAATTGTAAGATAGCAGCAGCTGCGAAACTAAAAAATAAAATTAAAAAAGCTTAGATTTAAATTGTTTTGTTATTTAAGTTAAAATTATGAATATTATTAAGAGAAGGGCCGGAAAAAATTCCTTGCAGGGACCTCCTTGTTTCCACCCCTAGCACCGACATTATTCTCGGTGAACAAATATAATTTTACCTATAATTTTTGTTATTATTTATAGTGCAATTGTAGTTATTTTTATTTTTATAATTGATTTGTTGCCCGATCTTTTAAACTTATTAATGAGTCAATTTTTTATTAAGTTCATTATTATTATGTTTTTATTTAGTTATTTAAAACATATAGATTGTACAAACATTACAAATCCAAGACATATGAAGTTAATAATTAATCATAAGTAAAGCAATATAGGATTGATATATTTATTAGATCCAAGACCAATAAATGTGGGCCTCGCTCGCATGTATACTAGATCCAAGATATCTAGCCTTAGTAGAGAGGTCAAGTCTATGATATCTTCACCCTCCAATCTCTAATATTTTTATTGAGTGATTCAGAAGCCATCATCATTCTCTCCACAACTTTGTGCTTATTCTCTTTTCCACTGATATGGTTTACAGAAAGAAAGATGAATGAAAATAGCGATCTGAGGTGAAGAGAAGGTGGGGATGCGGTGGTGGAGAAGCGCATATAAAGAGAAAAGGTGAGCAATAGATGAGAGATTGAATCTGCAGTAAAAAGCAAAATTAGAAACTGAAAAATTGAAATTACTATTTGAATTAGCTTGACGGGCGGAGCGCTCGTTATTCTGACTGTTCTTTCTGCTGGGGCCCACTATTGCTCGAGCCATAAGCTATGGCAGCTCCAGCTCGCAACCACGGGAAGGGGGCCTGCCATGCGAGG